>NC_041228.1:29690172-29691488 GCF_002837175.3 Physeter macrocephalus | reverse complement strand
AGGCCCACGTACCGCAAAAAAAAAAAAAAAAAAAAAAAAAAAAAAAAAGGAGAGAGCTACAAATGGCCAATAAGCACATGAAAAGATGATCAACATCACCAATCATTAGGGAAATGCAAATCAAAACTGCAACGGGATACCACCTTACACCCATTAGGATGGCTACTATCAAAAAAATAGAATATGAGTGTTTGCAAGGACATGGAGAAATTGACACCCTTGTGTACTACTGGTGGAAATTGCTACAGTCACTATGGAAAACAGTATGGTGTTTCCTCAAGTAATTAAAGATAGAATTACTATATGATCCAGCAATTCCACTTCTGCGCATATACCCCAAAGAATTGAAAGTAGAATCTCAAAGAGATATTTGTACACCCATGTTAATAGCAGCATTATTCGTAATAACTAAACCATGGAAGCAACCAACAGACACAGGCTTGCTGAATGGATACAAAAACAAGACCCATATATATGTTGTCTACAAGAGACCCACTTCAGACCTAGGGATACATACAGACTGAAAGTGAGGGGATGGAAAAAGATATTCCATGCAAATGGAAATCAAAAGAAAGCAGGAGTAACAATACCCATGTCAGATAAAATAGACTTTCAAATAAAGAATGTTATGAGAGACAAGGAAGGACACTACATAATGATCAAGGGATCAATCCAAGAAGAAGATATAACAATTATAAATATATAAGCACCCAACTTAGGAGCACCTAAGTTGGATCCATCTAGAGACTGTCATACAGAGTGAAGTAAGTCAGAAAGAGAAAAACAAATATCGTATATTAACGCATATATGTGGAACCTAGAAAAATGGTGGAGATGAACTGGTTTGCAGGGCAGAAATTGAGACACAGATGTAGAGAAGAAACGTATGGACACCAAGGGGGGAAGCGGTGGTGGGGGGGGGCGTGTGATGAATTGGGCGATCTGGATTGAAATGTATACACTGATGTGTATAAAACTGATGACTAATAAGAACCTGCTGTATAAAAAAATAAATAAAATTAAATTAAAAACAATATTAACAACAAAAAACCAAACAACCTGATTCAAAATGAATAAAAGACTTGAATAGATACTTCTCCAAAGAAGAGATACAAATGGGGCTTCCCTGGTGGCGCAGTGGTTGGGAGTCTGCCTGTTGATGCAGGGGACACGGGTTCGTGCCCCGGTCCGGGTGGATCCCACATGCCACAGAGCGGCTGGGCCCGTGGGCCATGGCCGCTGAGCCTGCACGTCCGGAGCCTGTGCTCCGCAACGGGAGAGGCCACAGCAGTGAGAGGCCCATGTACCGCAAAAAA
>NC_041228.1:29671727-29690093 GCF_002837175.3 Physeter macrocephalus | reverse complement strand
AGGCCCACGTACCGCAAAAAAAAAAAAAAAAAAAAAAAAAAAAAAAAAGGAGAGAGCTACAAATGGCCAATAAGCACATGAAAAGATGATCAACATCACCAATCATTAGGGAAATGCAAATCAAAACTGCAACGGGTGTACACCCATGTTAATAGCAGCATTATTCGTAATAACTAAACCATGGAAGCAACTCAAGTGTCCATCAGTGGATGAACAGATAAGCAAAATTTGGATATACATGCAATGGAATATTGTTCAGTCTTAAAAAGGAAGGAGATTCTGCAGTATTACAACATGGATGAACCTTGGGGACATTAAGCTAAATGAAATTAGCCAGTCAGAAAAAGACACATACTGTATGATCCCACTTATATGAGGTACTTAGAATAGTCAAAATCATAAAGACAGAAAGTAGACTGGTGGTTACCAGGGGCTGGGGGCAAGGAATAATGGGGAATTATTGTTTAATGGGTATAGAGCTTCAGTTTCACAAGATGAAAACAGTTATGGGGAGGGACAGAGGTGATTTTTACACGATATGAACGTATTTGAAACCGCTGAACTGTACACTTAAAAAATGGTTATGATGGAAAAAAAATTATCATGAAATATATCAAATACAAAGTGTAAATTAAATACATATGTATAATTTAAAGAATAAAAAACAGAAAAAGAGGGGTGACTAGAGTGGACATGGATAGGGGTTGGACAGGAACTTCTTAATGCTGTTACAGTTAGATGTTTTTTAATCATATGAACGTATAAAGTATCCAAACCAAAAAATATATATAATAAAATTAAAGCAAAGAACTGGAGTCAAATCCTGATTCACTTATGACTATGTAACCTTGAACAGTAACTTAACCTGAGCTTGGTTTCTTAGTCCATGAAATTGGAAAAACAAACCTTGGTTATCTCAAATTTTTTTCCTTTTAATAGATGATGTAAAACATGTGAAAATGCTTTTGAACCATGGAGTGGTACGTAAGGAAGACATATTATCTTTTATTTTCAGTTTTCTTAAAATGAGTTGCTGGCAAACATACAAAACAAGGTACAATCTAATCAAGCAAGTATATGGACACAGAAGCCTCTAATATTCAGTATAATTTCTTTATTCATTCTTCTTATTCTCCATTAATTCTTTATTAATTTTTCTAAAATTCTGTCTTACTCATAAAAGCTTCTCTCCAGGCCTAGTTACAGTTATAGAACAAACAGGCCTAGATACAGTTATAGAACAAAGAGTAGGGACAAAAGAGCTGAGTCACTGGAACAACAGCCCCTCAAAATTCTTCCCTCTGGGGTGTCACTAAGTTGCCTCTCTTCTCTCCGTGGCTAGGTGGTTGTGGGGAGACCTCTGGCCTCCTGTCCTGCTGCCATCCACAGAATCCACTGCTATCCACAATAGCACCATATTCTTATTTCTGTCTACTACTTTTGCCATCTCTGCCGTCTCCTCCTCCACCAAATTTACTACTTCTGGGCTCCCACCGCTGAGGAAGGCAGCCAAGTACATGGGCCAGGAATGAGTCATGGGAACAGCTCCTCAGACTGGCCTCCCACATGCTGCGGCTTCTCCTGCTTCCATTGGTCCCCCTTGTGTAGAGTGGGGAAAACTCCTCCTAAGAAGCTAGGGAGAGCCCAGAACTTGTAGGGCCCAGACACCCTGTGATTATATCTTGCCAGAGCCTGAATGGTATGATTTTTTTTTTCTTCAGGTCTCCTGCACCTGTTCCATAAGGGAACTGCACTTCGCATAAGGAAGCAATTTCTATCATTCTCCTCCCTTACCTGTGGTTAGCAGTGAGGGGGCTTGGTGTCCCCATCTCATCACTCCCCCCAACCTTACTCCCTCCCCGTCCTTCCACTTGTGGGCAGTCTAATTTCCCAGTGGATGGACCCAAGCCTCCCGGTTCTCCTCCTCCAAGTATCACCAGCCTGTGGGGGTTTTCTCTACAGCCACACCTCTCGATTCTGGCCAATTCTTCATTTAAAAGGAAGGACTCTGGGACAGCTACAAATACTGTAGACCTTTTCTGAGATCACTGTTAAGCAAAATTACAATTTTAGAACAGTAATCCCCAGCCTTGGTTGATGAGTATCAGATTTCCCAAAAGACAACAACCCTAAATTTACCAAAATTCCCTCTAAAAATATTTTTTAAAGTTAATTTATTTTAAGTATGACTGTCATATGACACTCTAAGACCTACTATAAGCAAAGTGGCAATGCCCCTCAAATCCCACACATACACTATTCTGTATCTTTCCCAGTTATGGGGTTACTCAGTAGGGAGAAAGAATGTTAATAAAATTTTTTAAAAAATCAAATCAAGAAAATAAAGTTTTATTATTCAAGTTAACTTCTAAAAGGAAAGATCATAAAAACCATAGGATAAACACATTTCTAAACAGCAGAATTTAAAGAAATATGTACATTATTTTGATGAATCCTCTATTAAAAACAGGAAAAGCATAGATATACATCTTACCAGATTTCTACACACTATGGTAAGAAAGAGCATGCATCTCTAATACCAGTGGAATACATTATGTAAATCTAAGGGTGCCATGTTCAGTAAATACTTGAGAATTCAGAAATGCACAGCCATTTGCTGAATTAATTTTATTTATCTGGAGCTCAGTTTGGTAAAAATGTCTGTTTCTCATGCATACCCAAAGTCCCCACTAAGAACTGAGCCCAGAGAATTACTGTAGTTTCACTACAAAGTTTCAAGGGCTTCCACAGAACATTTCTAGATTACACCAGAAATTGTTATAAATATTTCCTTACGCCTGTCTTCCACTCAGCCGAAAAATCTCTTTTCTTTCTGATCTTGAGTCATTGCTGAAGTGTTACCTATCTGTCCTTGTAACGCCTCCTGGATAGCATGTCCTGTAACCTTGTGCTATGACCTCAGCATGACAGCTGTTCCAATGGTCTGGTTGAGGCTGTTGCATTTACTCAGCAGAAGAAGCAGAATGTTGTCCCCTTGCACTTCCTGTATGTCTGCTACTCCTGGCTGTCGGCTTCCTGAACGGTTGCTCTGTCAATTTTACTAGGTAAAGGTCCTAAGGGAGGCTTTTCTACATAGATGGACTGCATAATGTTACCAACATCTCCTTAGCAAGAGAGCAAATATTACCGCCCTGAATCTCCAAACTTCATGCTTATGAACCCCAAATGGATCTACAAATAGCCATGGCAGTAAGGATAATTATATCCATGCAATTCTAGGTGAATTATGAACACAATGTACAGGTTAAGGCCCCTTGTACAATTAGCCTAAGATTCAGGTAGTTCTTAAATAAAATATTCTAAAATAATATTTAGAGTATTACTCGAGTCATTTTGGAGGCTCAAGAAACACATAACTTTAAACAAGGGAAATTCTAAAAGATCATAAAATTCTGGCATTGAATGATTTAAAATAAGCCCCTTTATTTTGTATAGATAAGGAAACTATAACTCAATGATTTTCCCCAGGTCACAATGGCTTTCAACTAGAAGCCATTTGAACACCACCATAATATTTTCACCATACTTTCATAATTTGTATCATGAAAGACAGGCTCCAAATTAGGATTTCAGTATCCAAGTACCAAAAGCAAATTTTATTTTTCACTTTTAATCTTTACTTCCGAAGTCTACTTAGTAGAAACTTTTCTCCCTTCCCTTTCTTGACAGTCTTACCCGATTTTCACTAAAAGTACCTTCCTATCCCATGGTAGGGTAATTTGACACCTTAAGGGAGTTGGAGATCTTCAGGATAAGTTCTTACATGGCAAACCAAATAAAACATGACTATAAATAATCATGACTGTAAAAGCCAGCCTACTTGCCCATGGCCTAAGAGGAGTCAGAGCAGTAAAAAGAAATAAGGCAAAAGACCCATATGGTGCTAGGCAAGGACAAAAGGCAATGTGACCTCTTATTTCATCTACATCCCTCTATATCCAATGTGTGTGTGCGTGTGTGTGTTTGTGTGTATGAGTGATATGGGGAGAATGGTAATTGTTTTCAGCCATCAGTACTATACGATACTTATAATTTCTCACCTGAACAATATGATGCTTGTTAAAGGAGATAAAAGATTCATGGACTCTGACTGTGGTCCCAAAGACCTGGGTTCAAATCCCTGTTCTGACACTTAGCTGCTGTGTGCTTTGGGAAAGGCTCTTAATTGCTTCAAACTTCGGTTTCTTCCTTTGTGACAGGGAAGTCTCCCTCTCAGGGATCATGGTGAGGTTGAAATTAGCACAGGCAGAAGGTCTGTATTCACAGAGACCCAATTAGTGCAGTTTTCATTTGTTTTTATAAAGTAAGACTACATTAATAAATAGGGGGGAAAATGCAAACAGTACAGAGTAAATCAGATTGTTGTTTTTCTTTGCAGACTAGTGATGTTTAAAAACCCTTTCCAAGAATACTATAAATTCTCCTCAAACTCCAAATGGAATTCTTTCTAATGCCATTTGAAAGTTCACTGGGTTTAAGAAACTCTATCTGGGGATGCCATGTCTGATACAAGCGCTGGGTGAAACTTTTGGCCTGGTTCATTCTTGACCCCCTGAGATTTACTTCTTTCCCGTCCCTCCTCCCTCTCTAGCACTCTGTTCTTCTTCCTGGCACTGCCCCTGATAACTCCCTGGGCAAAAGCTTTTCTTTTTAATAGTCTGTGCCCTTCTGCAAGAGGTTCAGTGAGAACTAAAGGGGGTGAGGCAGAAATGGATGAGAGAACGTAACCCGTGCACCCCCACTCCTCCCAGCCCCAAAGAGTGCTCTTCAGTCACCTCTGTCGTGATCCTCCTTTCCTTTCTGGTTTAGCTTTTTTCATCTGTTCAATGCAAGGATGAAAGGTCACTGGGCAGAGCCACACTAATTGCACTAGGAAATCTCCCAGTAATGCGAGGACATCAGGGAAAAAACCAAGAAAGAAAAAATAGAAGCACGAAGGAGAAACTGCTGCCAAAAACTGTTATTTAATCACTTTGGATTTATTTAGAGCATATTGCTCTGCATATAAATATGAAACCAAACAAACCTCTAAGCCAGCCTATTTAGACCAATTTGATATTTCAATGGAAACTAAAGCTGTGCCTCTGTGATGCCAAAATATCTGGATTAAAAGTGAAAAACTATGTCAATAAACAAATATCTGTTAAGCCTATTACCCAGATCCAGCCCTGTGCTCAGGCACTGATGAGAGGATAAGAGAAGTAGAATAGAGTGCTTCTCTTTAAGGAGCTTACAGTTATGGCAGTAAACACTAATAACAATAACATCCTGGCTATCAGCCCACCACCACACACATGCTGATCACTCTCCTGTCATTTTATTTATCTCCTATTATTATTATTATTCATTTATCTCCTATTATTTTTCCTTATAGCCTTTATCAACTATGTGTCTATTTATCCATCTTTTTATCCATCTGTCCTTCCATCCATCTATCCATTTATATCTATCTCTCTCTCTCTCCCTCTATCTATCTATCTATCTATCTATCTAGAGATTATTTTCTTAGTCAAGTAAGTTCATGTAATAAGTTCCTTGAGAAAGGGGGCTTGGTTTTGTTCACTGCTATAACCCTGGTGCAAGAATAGAGCCTTGACACAAAATGTGGCACTCAACAAATATTTTTGAATGAACCAATGATACAGAGCAATGAGACATTAACAAGAGTAGTCAAGAAAATCTTCATGGAGAAAAGACATCTTCAGCTAAACTACAAAAGACAGATAGAATTTGGATGGATAAGAGGATGGGCACAGCATGCCCTTAAGACACCAGGGCTAGAAGGGCATAGCATAGACAATGTGGAGGAAATATTCCCACCCTCTCAAAATAAATGTATAGGACACCAATGTCTGGCTGCCTGGATTTAGGTAAAGTATTAGAACTATTTCTTTAATTTATAGATGTTAATATCATTCAAACATGATTTCCAAGTATTTGTCTTATCTTTTTAGACACTTGCAACCCAGGACCTTCATTTAAGGAATGGATCCTCATCATTTATCCAAATAATTGAAACTCAAACTTTAGGGAATTCAGAGAATGACTAGCTACTATTGATGCCTGGCTTTGTGTCCTATGATTTCTGATCTATTTTGTCCTTCCTGCTTTAGAGCCACTTGAAAAGTAACTCAATATACACTCCTTTCCCCCCTTTTCACTAAAACCAAGCCAGTGTGTGGTTAGATGTGACAACATGGCCAAACTGTGAAGACATTTTACTAAGTAAAATAAGCCAGTCATGGAAGGACAAATACTGCATGATTTCACTTTTACATGGAACCTAAAATAGCCTAACTCATAGAATGAGACTAGAATGGTGGCTGCCAAGGACTGGAAGGAAGGGGAAATGGGGAGTTTCTAATCAACAGGCATAAAGTCTCAATTATGCAAGATAAGTGAGTTCTAGAGGTTTGCTAGACAACATTGTCCCTATAATCAACAATACTGTATTACTGTACACTTAAAAACTTGTTACAAAGGTAGGTCTCATGTTAAGTGTTCTTACCACAATAAAATAACATTAAATAAAACTAAAGATAATTTAATAAGCAAACCTTGAGACTAGAAACCCTGTCTTCTGCTTATTCTACTGGCCACACAGTCCCCCCATACAAGGCCACACACTTATTCTTTGGTGATAACCTGAGATCCTAGGAACAGGTCTTAGCCCCAGCAGAAGCTATGTAAGAGTTAATTCTGAAGATAACTGATCATTGCTAAAGAAACCCATGAGTTTACTAAAGAGTACAAAATTAGAATCCAAGAATCATCATCATTTCTTATTTAAGCAAGAGATCTCAAAAATAAAATAGTCATATTATTTCCATCTTGAAACATGTTGGCTGCTGTTATATGCATGTAATGTGTCTATCTATGTATGGCCATCACTATTACAGGCAGTAAGATCTAGGTTTAGTTTGAGCTATGTTAAAAATACATAATAGCAATGGGTGACATGGGTTACAGTGGACTCCTGATAGAAATAAAGAAGTTCAGTTGATCCTGACCTTGGA
Organism: Physeter macrocephalus; assembly: GCF_002837175.3. Lineage (NCBI taxonomy): Eukaryota > Metazoa > Chordata > Mammalia > Artiodactyla > Physeteridae > Physeter > Physeter macrocephalus. The sequence continues at coordinate 29,683,056 of NC_041228.1, read as the reverse complement.
CCATTTATTTAAGCACATTACAGAACAAGCACAATTTCTCAGCTAGCCTGCAACCTAAAACAGTTTGGTATTAATTCTTCTGTTGATGCAGTCATTTTTACATAAATATTTGTTTGGCAGTACAAATTATCACACCAGTGAAAATATGGTGGCATTCCATAGCCCTTCATTTCTCTTTTATGAGCTTCCTTTTTTTCTCTGCTATCTCTTAATTCAAAGGTTCATTTTTTCCTTAAGTCCCTGCATGCTCTACAGTTTTCCTGGTGGCTCTAGGTCAATTTGCCTATAGACAATTTGCCAATGTATAATTAGCCAAAAGGCAATTTTCTAAGTGGCTAATTCTCTGAAAGCAATTCCCTGAAAAGGATAGCTTTTGCAAATTGCTTTCTGGTACATGTTCCTCCCTGGATGAGAAACCTTATCCACTCACAGGGATTGAACTACCACTGTATACTCATGTCTCCCGCATCCACTTAAATATTCAACTTGTTCCCTAGGCACATTAATGTGTCTAAAGGTCTCCTTCCCATTACTCTTAGTTCCAAGTTCTTCCTCTAGCATTTCAGATCTCAGTGAAAGTACCACTTGTCACTAACTTTCCCAAATCAGGAACCTGAGTCATTATAGATTCATTCATCCTCTCCTCACCCTTTACATGCAATCAATTGCCTAATCCTGCTGATTTTAACCTCCTAATTAAATAGGAGAAGGCAATCATCAGATCTGTGTTTCCCATAGATTCCTAAGTGCTTCTCAATCAATCACCTTCTCTTCATTATTGTTGTCTACTGATGAAGGTCGGGCCTGTTCCATCTCTCTCTGGGCCACTCCAGGACTATGACAGTGAGATCATAATTAATGCATCTGATTTTCCCCCTTTCACATCCTTCTTCTGCTTTGCTACTAGAATGAGCTATACTCCCATATTTTAAATTATTTTCAGACTTCCTATTGTCTATAGCAGTGGTTGTCAAAAGTGCATTCCATGAAACACAAATCCTACAAGATGATCTGCTCAAATAAGTTTAGAAAATGCTTCAAATCCTGCAAGATGATCTGTGTTCAAGTAAGTTTAGAAAATGCTGTATACTATATCCTTCTATTACAACATCATAAAGGCCACTGACATAATAAAGGTCCTGAAAAGACCTGAAGTAAAGAAACACATAACACTGTATAACCCAGAATATCCCACAAGCATTTGACTCATGATCTCTTTTTTTCCAAAGTAACCGCTACTAACAAGAAGTGGAACACAGTGTGAAAATGCTGGCATATTGTGATTTGAAATAAAGGAAGTAAAGTAAATGGATTGACCCAGTCCACTACTCCTGTCTTATTTTCTGCCCTCTCCACCCTACAGTTCACATCCTGAGAATCCTGTATGACTTGCCGTTCCTCATAAGCAGCATGCTCCTTCCCATGTGTCTTTGGCTCCCATTACCTGAAATGCCCTATTCTAAACCCACCACCCACTTCCACCTTCTGACTAACTCCTACTCATCTTTCAAAACACGTCTCAAGTTTCATCTCCTCTAGGAAACTTCTTCTGACCTTTCTAACCTATGTTTGGTTTCTCTCACAATGTCCTCCTACTCCTCATAGCACTTACCATCTTTTAACTAAAACTAGCTTTATTTCCCCCATTTGTGCAATCTCCTCAGGGACCAAATCATTAGTACAGAGTAAGTGCTCAAAAAATAGTTGTTGAACTGAAATAAGCCAACCCATAATGAAAGTAATAGATAATAATATAAAGTTTTAAAGAATTTATAAAATATAATAATCCCTCAATATTTCAAAAATGTATTTGAAAAACTTTTTTTTAAGTTTATAGTATGCATCTTATTTCTTTAATTAATGTCATTTTGTTTAGTAATGTTATTGATGATTTGCAATAAAATTTTCCTTCTCATTTGTACTTGCTTGTTTCAATCATTCGTATCAGATATTTAAATATTTTTTTCTTTACTAAGAATGAGGAAGAAAAAGAAACTGCTTGAAAATATTCACCAGGGCAATTTTCTACTGTGGAAATTAGCCAACACCACTTTGGGTCTTGAAATATACACACTAACTAAAATCAACGTAAAGACACTGAATCCATGTCTTTGCATGACCTTATCTAAACAACAGCTGTTTTTTATTTTACTTGCTTCAAACCTACCAAACCTGTTTGGGCCATGAAGCAGGTCTGAGCCAAGCCTCCTAGGTTTAGCTGTACACAAAAGACGACACTTTTCTTCTGGGTAAATTGACCTCATGCCACACTTCCCCTTAAACCTCAGCTTCCTTGTATTCAAGATCTAGAGTTCCAAGAGTAAGCAGAGATTACTGACCAAGTTTGACAGTCTTATTACTTACTTATGAATACGGGTTGTGCCCACAGGTGTAACGTAAAACAAACGTTTGCACTGACTATTCACTAATGCTGACTTACCTCATAGTAAAGAAGATATCTCCTTCATGTATTCATTCACTCACTTGATAAATATATGCTGAGCACCTATTATGTGGCAGGTATTATGCTGTCACAAAGGCCATAGTGTGATAACACTAATAATGCTATAAATAATAGCTGCATGAATTGAGTACATACAATGGGTAAGGTGCTATGCTAAGTCATGTATGTATATTATTGCATTTGACCCTTACAACAAGCTTGTGAGGTCAGTGCATTGCTACCCCTTTTGATATATTAGGACCCTAAGACTTAGAGACATTGGTATAGCACTGGAGATCGCAAAGCTGGCAAACATCAGAGCCATGTTTAAATCCAGACAGCCTGTCTCCTGAGAAGCCCCTTTGCTTGGTTACAAGGCAAAACAGCTTATCAGTGGTCACACAATACCACACTACCATCAAACTTTCCACAGACATGTTCCCTGCCTGACCACTATCATGCTGCATCAAACAGCATTGAGCAGGAACTGTTTCAGGGGTTATGAAGTGACAACAGAAACAGAGGACATAAAATTAAAATGTTTATTTTTTAATTAAACAACTTTGGAGCATAGGTGCTGGCAAGTATTCGATGAATATTAACTGATTGTAGTTAATGGTAAACTGTAGTTAATGTGGTTGTACTGTGTGACCTTTGAGGTACCTTTCAAACAGGAGATTCTGTGATTAAAGAGGTGGCTTAATCTAGTTGTTTCTAGATTCCATCTCAAGATGACTGTCTCTTGAAAATCACATTCAACCCAGGCTATTTTCAAAGGACTAACTTGGACTAAGCAAGATACTCAGTCATACTTATAACAAATTAAAGAGGTTATCTACAGAGAAACAGCCAGTTATTTAGGACATATTTTGTCTCAACTTGTATCCTGTGAGAAAATGGAACTCAAGATAAAAAACAGAGCCAATTTGTTGTATGGCATCATGGAAGGAGTGTCAGGAAGAAATACTAATTTATCCAGTTGTGTAACTAATGATTTTTCTAGGTAGTAAGCTATTCTAAAATGGTGATAAATGTCTTCTATAGATCCAACATACTAGAAGTTCTTTTATAGGAATTTCATCAGTGCAATAAATTATGGTGGATCCTGAATGCACAGAGAATATAATTCTCCAACATTCATCTTGTAAATTTCCTGCCCTACCCTACCCCCTGGATCACTTAGCCATATATTCTCCCCACAGGCCAAAAAATAAGATTGTTCGAACACTGTGTTTCCTGACTAATTTATTAAGATGGTTTCTTAGGTTATACAATATTCCCCAACCCAAGAGCCACTCACTGGCAAGAGAAAATAATCCCTTTTTCAATTAACAAGGAAAAAATATCAGACTAAATTCCAAGCTATTTGACCACTCTGACCTTGGTCTTAGACCTTCTTCACATTTCCATGAGCTCAGAGGTGAACTCCAAATCCCACTTTGGAGTTAAGTTTTGTTTAAAATACTACTTAGTGAAAAAAAAAAGTAATTTTTCTAGTTCTCCTGGAATTTAAATGTCAGTAAGGTAATAACCAGGTGCCAAGGTGATAGGTTGCTTTAACATAATATGATCCAAAGTCCATTTATGCACAGAAGCTCTGGGCTTTGTGGCGAGAATTAAAATGTTGTACACCAGTTCCTATATCCTGAATGTATCTTTTACCCGTGGGAAGCAACATGTTCACAGGAATTTTTGGAGCTGGGTCAACCAGTGACCTGAAATTACATTTAAGTCCAGTGTCCCTATGTTCCTTAAGGAGGCATTTATAGAAAACCAAATAAAATATCTTACATAAGCCAGTAAAAATTGTAGCAACAGTATGATCATGCTGTAATCACTGCCATTGAAAAAAAAAATAAAAGTTTATGTGAACAGAACTAGAGAGTACACCAACAGTTTAGCTCCTGATGGAAACTCTCCAACTTTAATCTGCTTTAAGGACTCATTTCCTAGTTATTAAAAGCACCACCCTGGGTAACAGATCTTGCTTCAAATCCTGACTTCCTCACTCACTGGGTGACCGTGAGTATGTAACAGAAGTCTCAGTTTCCACAACTATACTTCATAGAATTACCATGTGGTTTAAGTGTGATAATGTAGATAGAAGTTCTCACTATAATGTTTGGCACACAGAAAGCACTCAGTAAATACTGGCTGCTAGTTTTTATCCATTCAACCAACAATTATGGAAAGTCTACAATTACCAGGGACTAAGCTATGGGGAACAAATAAAAATTAACTAAAAGCAGTATGACAATACAGTTAAAACACTGTTTTTAAGTTTTGTTTTGTTTTTTTAATGTCTCTGATCTTGGGTATTTTTCCATTGGCCTTATTTCCTCCAATGGCTTATAAGCTACTCTATATGCTGTATCCGCAATTTCTTTTGAATAGCTTCTAGCATACAATGATTACTTTGTGGTTGACTAATTTTTCTCTGCCACAGGCGAGTTCTGAAAGTTTATGAGGTATATACTCAACCAATAACATAGTTAAGGCTCAGTCAGACTTTCTTACACTTGATCACTTGTCCATGAGATCATATCATGGACATCTGAATATATTGACAGGATTAGAGGACCTTTATGAAAGCAAGACCTCTAAAAACTAACTTGTCTTTCCAACGAGATGGCTTTACCCCAGAAGAGACTTGACTTTTTCAGAACTGTTCAAGATATCAGGGGTCAGGATCTCATCAGGATTTAGCTGCTGTCCTGTTTTCACTTACCAAATTTGCTACTATGACTCTAAGCACATGGCAAAGATGTCATGGATTTCTTTAAAAACTATGTGTGTGCATGTGTACACTTGTGCATATGTGCTCTGTGTGTGCTTTGAAACTTACCTGTGGAAATAGTCCATCTGCAAATGACAGAAGGGAGTCACAAAAAAAATTGTATTTAATGCTTAATTAAAATGTACAATATACATAAATATATAGCTCAAATCAGTGGTGTAATATTATAAACCAATGACATAATCACATTGTCTTCTGAACTTAATGTTTTAATATTCATTATATGGTTCAACTTGCTGTTTTAGTCAAATAAAAATCTCTGTAAATTTTATTGTCTTTGGCTCATTAGTTTGATCTTAAAAGAATTTTGAAGCTAATTTTATTAAATTTTGAGCTGTGAATCAATTTTCTTTTTTAACTCTGGATAAAACTTACCTTAATTTTTATTTTCATGCTATGAGTACAATCCAGCACTGGCCTCATAAAAATGACTTTAACTTTCTAAACTCAACATCAGGTTATGACCCAGGTTAAGACTCGAGGATTAGATCTGTTTCTAATACAATTCATCTTAAATTCTTTTTGAAACAGTGTAGGGAAATGCTACTTTCCTGGGTTAGAATGGTAGTTCTGTGTTGTCACTGATTAATGATAGGAAACCAACCAAGTCACAATTACTCTGGGTCTCAGCTTTCTCACTAATAAACTAAGAGAATCAGACTAAATGAGTACTAAAGCCCACTGCAGTTTTTAAACTCTATGATTCTTCATTTCAATGAATAGTTAATGTTTAGATCATCTGATGAATGCAAAACAAACCATGTTTTTAAAAATTAATGTAAGCATATATATATATGTATATATACCTCAAAAAACTTAACTGTGAATGAATATTTGAGTTTAGGCTTAAAAAGTTTCCTTTAAAAACACTTCTTACTATGAGCTAACTCCAAATAACTACTTGAGAAACCTTTTTTTTCTTTTTTTTTTTTTTTGAGGAACTGCTTGGAAGAAATAATTGTATAAGTACAGGCAGGATGACAATGAAGATTTTACAATCAGAAAGATACAGATTCAAATTCAGGGTTCACGGTATCATCTTGGGTAAACTATATAATCTCCTGGGCCTCCATTTCTTCACCTGTAAAGTGGGGATAATATGTACCTACTAAGGTTGCTATAAAGATTAAATGAGACATATAAGGCATCTAGCATGGCAACTGGTTCATGATAAATACTCAAATATTATCCACTTTCTATTTTTCTTTCTAGAAGTCTTTGCATTAAGGACAAGAAATTCTTGTTTCAGTAGAAACAAGAGTTAAATTGATAGGCTATGAATCTGTTCAGTCTAGGAAGGCAATGTTTTATAGTGGTTACCAGTGTATACTTCAGGGAATTATAGACTTGCATTCAAATTCAAGCTCTGTACTTACAACCTTGGGACCATAGGCAATGCATTTAAGTTCTCTGAGATGTAGTTTTTCATCTGTAAATTAGTTATTGCAAGGCTTAGAAGAGAGAACATAGCGTAGTATCTATATCATCATAACAACACAATAAATGGTGGCTATTTTTAATATGTTTATGTTCTCCAAACTTGAAACAGTAACTCGAACAGAGAAGGAAATCAATTAGTATCTCTGAAGGAATGATTGGGCAAATAATTTCTCCTTGGTTGATGAACAACACCCAGAATTTCTGTGTGTCTTCTGGGAGCAAGGCAGGCCCTGGAATCCCACAGCTTCCTATGGAAGGTCATTTTCAAAGACGTCTTTCTTGACATGAAAACAATGCCATGTAAACCATCTGTGTTCTTTTTATGGAACCAACTAGGGATTCCTCATGTTTTTTGTTCTCAGTTAAAAACGGTTCCATGATATTTTTCATGGGTGTGCCCCGGTTGTCTGTAGCCACATATTTTGGGGGATGTGTGTGTATGGAGCAGTGGATATGGCTAAAAACTTTGGGAAATCTGAAATAAAGGTTAGATCTGTCCCACAAGGTAATCATGAATTGGTGCATAAAACAGATCTAAAAATTGTTTACTTACATAAACATTAAAAGTTAAGAAATACTGGCACTTAAGTAGATTTAAACGGCAACAATAACAAAATAACATTAGAGTATTTATACTTAGCTGGGTAGATATCCTAGAATCCAAAAGTATCAAAAGTTCTAATACTAGAACATTTAAAATTATATCATCATTTTAGACTGACATTTACAAAACAACAATAATGTGTGGGCTCCCTCTGCTGGATCTTTGGACTGTGAATACCAGAAAGGGGTTTTAAGTACTTTATATTTGCCCAATCAACTGGATTATTCACAGTGATGAAATTAACACAAAGAAGTGATGATGATCCACTTCAAAATCCACAGTAAAACAATCTGCCAAACAAAGAAGCTGAAATTGGTTGGGAATAACTTTTTCTGTTAGTGTTTAAAAAAAACTGATTTTGTTTTGTTTTAAGTAGGAGACAGCAGATTTGTTTGTTTTGTTTTATGTTTTAAAAAGGAGGCATAGATTTTCTTGGGAGAGGGGTCACATGTGGTCCATGGTACCTGTTGCCAGGGTAACCATGTCCTCTGTCTATACATGTCAAGGCCAGTTGCCTCATTTAGAGACAATCAGACTATCAGGTCAAAGGAAACAGAAAATGCAAATCATGATGTTCATGCTGTTTCAGAAAAACTACAATGTGATTATCCTGCAACTCAACTCAGAGAAGTTTTCACTTTAATAATGAATTTCCTTAAATGTTACAAATATTACTGTCTCCTTAAAATAATTATGTTCTGGTGAATACATAGGCACTTCATGCCTTTGCACTGGGGGCTTTCTCTATTTATTGAACTTGGAAAGGAGATGTGAGGACAAAATGTTCTTTAATAAAATTAGAACTTTTCTCTTCCAAGAGTCATAAAACATTTATCCAAAACTCTATAAAAATATTACCCCAAGAATAAGGTTCTTTTTTTTAAGTGCTCAATGATCCTGAATTTAGATGTTGAGTTTAAAAATTGTTTGCTGAAAGAAGACTATAATTAGTGTAAGGAATACTGAATTCCACTCTGAGAATGGCAAGTTATTAGTTGGCTTTGTGTGTTAATATGAAGAACAGAAATAGAACTTGACACAGAAGAGTGGAGTTTGATCTGTTCCTTAGTTTAGTGTAGATTTTTACAGTGAGATGCACAAAATGTAAATATGAAAGTGAGTGCTGATGTATTCATTAAAAAGAAAAATTTATTTTACTGTTTCATGAACTTTACATTCTTATTATTCATATTTTTTAAAAAGTTTAAACCTTACTTCATAGGTATTGATAGTGGTCTCCATATCAAACATAGCCACAGATACATCAATATAGCTAAAATTACCTATTTTATAATATCTCTGGAAAGGTAACCAAAACAATTCCTTAAGTTGAAAAGTCTCACTAAATTCATATCTTCAGGGATGATACATTTCCTTATTTTGCTTGAAAAGGCTAAAACATATTTCCTCAAAGTTTTCATTTTTAATTTTCTCTTTTATGGCACATGTTGTTACTAAAGATTTCAAAAGATATTCCTCCAAAAGGAGTGCATAGCTATTACTACTTCTTTTCATACAGGGTTTCCCCTTGGACCCACCTCCCAAGGGAGCTGGAGAAACTAAGAGGAAAACGTATTTGGGGAAAGATATGAATGTAAGATGAACTATAAATACAGTGACCACATGTTCCAATTTACTGGGGACAGTCTTGGTTGATGCCTGTTTTCCTGACATAATTATTAACAGTGACATTTTATTCTCAAAAATGTCTGTTTTCAAAGATAAATTATATGACCATCCTATTTATAGTCTAAACACTTCTGACTGCATTACCACTCGTTTTTTAGAATATCATTTCCAAATGTGCATTTACCTGAACTCTAATTCCTCCATACATCAAGATTACTATGGTTAACATGCAACAGTCTTCTTGGAGAGTCTAAGATACATTCACATATTTAAGGCTGCTCGACTTTGCTTACTCCCAAAACTCCAAAATTTTTGGACTAACTACCAGCCCCACCATGTTTTTTTGCATAATGCTTATTAATATAATGCAATATGGAGCTAAAACTATCCATAGTTACATGAGTGCTCAGTTCCAACTAGCACAGGATCCGTAACCTCACTCATAAACTTATTTCGCTATACCCCACCTGAAGGACTAAAACTGTGGGGAAACAAAGGTACCCATTAAAAGGCCAGCTCCAAGAACCCTGCTACAAAATACCAAAAGGGCTCCAATTTGAATTTAAAAGTGTTCATAAAGTGAAGGTCTAAACCATTTAGTTAGAAATTAGATCTCATTTCCCCAAGCATTCCCACTGAATTCAGTTGTTCTCTGTTTAGTGCTTATCATGTTCAAAACACTTGTTATGCACTATTGAGGATGCATAAGAGAAACTGTTGTATCCAGGGACTTACAATGGGTAAAAGAATCCTCTCCACTCCGATCTCGCTTACTCCATTCTACTTTATTTTTCCTCACAGAACTGTAGGCTTCTACCACACGATATCATTTTCTAATTAATTATGTTTACTCTTTGTTTTCTGTCTTCCCAAATAAAATGTAAATTCTACGAGAGCAAATGTTTTGTCTGTTTTATTCAGTAATTTATACAAGCATCTAAAAAGAAGTTAGCACAAAGTCTATGTTTAATCAATTTGTCTTGAATGAACAAATGAATGAGTAAATGAACTCCTTAAAGAAAGTTTAGTCATGGGACCTAGCTCACAGTGGCTATGTTTTTTGAAGAATGAAGGAATGAATGCATAGATTCATAAAAGTACAGGACTGGATCTCAGAGTAGGACACAAGACTGGGAAGGTATTTAGGAACAGAGCCTGGAAAAATTTGAATGTCATGTTAATGGCCTAGTTACCATTTATTATGATATTACTCTGGGTCGTGCACTGTGTGAGAAATAATAACAACATCTTCCTATAACAAACCCAGAAGGAAGTATTATTTCCCCATATTAGATGAGAAAACAGAATCTCATGAAGTTTAAGTAACTTCTAAATTACATGCAAGTTAGCTGTGAAGCTTGGATTCAAATCTAATTTTCTGTGACTCCAAGATTTATGCTTATCATGCTGCCTTTCATTAGGCAAGTAGAAAGCAATGGAGTAAAATCTTTGCCTTGTGTTCTTACAGATAACTGCCACCATTATGAGTGATAGATTATACAAAAGGGTGAATGTTAGATCCTAGTAGCAGTTGGATTCCAGCTCTGGAACTCAGAATTCAGGACAAGCTTGTAGATTCCAGTGTTGGAATGTCCAAGACAGTGGCTACTAGCCTCATGAGACTACTGAGTGCTTAAAATGGGACTAGTCCAAACTGAGATGTGCTCTAAGTGTAAAGTACACACTGGATATTGAAAGACATGGTACAAATAAAGGATGTAAACTATTTCATTAATAATTTTAATTGATTACACATTAAAATATTTAATTTGGATATACCAAATTAAATACAGTATGTTAAATTAATTTTTCTTTTACTTTTTGTATGGTGGCCTCCAGGAAAATTACAATCACATATGTGGCATGCATTTTATCTCTCTTGGACATTACTATTCTAGTCATTCTCATAAGGGAGCCCTTTGAAATCTTAAGGGATCACAGAAGGATCAGCTTAGAGAAAGTAGGCCAAAGAAAGAATCTTGAGAATCTAGAGAGAAGCCTACATTTAGGTGCTGGGTAAAGGAGGAGATGGCAAAGGAGACTAGGGAGTGATCCAGGATGACAGTATCAAGACGGAAACTTGGCCACAGGTTGCAGAAAGGCCAGGGATGAAGACAACAGGAAGAGGCTGCTAGATTTGCCAATTAGGAGGTTATCTGGTTTTAGGGCTTTTCATAGAGTGGTTGTGGTGGAAGCTAGTTTAAAAAAGGGAATAGGGGTGGGATTCAAGATACATTTTTAAGGAAAGGGATGATGTCAACATGTTTGTAAGTTTAGTGGAGGGGAAGAAATTAGGAAGATTCAAAACGAAGAAGAGGGGGCTTCCCTGGTGGCGCAGTGCTTGAGAGTCCGCCTGCCGAGGCAGGGGACACGGGTTCGGGACACGAGTTCGTGCCCCGGTCCGGAAAGATTCCAC
>NC_041228.1:29659711-29671583 GCF_002837175.3 Physeter macrocephalus | reverse complement strand
TGCCCCGGTCCGGGAAGATTCCACGTGCCGCGGAGCGGCTGGGCCCGTGAGCCATGGCCGCTGTGCCTGCGCGTCCGGACCGCAATGGGAGAGGCCACAACAGTGAGAGGCCCGCGTACCGCAAAACAAAAAAAAAAAAAAAAAAAAAAAAAAAAAAGGAAGAAGAGATCACTGAGGTAGTAAGGTCCCATTACCAGTTTTAGAAAAGTAACTTGCATAGTAAAGGATTCAGGATACTTTGCTCTGAGACCGCAAGGAAGGAAAAGAAATTCAGAGATTTCACATGATTTTATTTCCTATATTCTCTGAGATGGAAGAGACAAGGTTATAGTCTGAGAGTTAGAAGATTGAGGCTGAATTTGAGAGCTTGAGAAGTATGAGAAAGCCTCGGAAAGACACAGTAGTATGTCATCACTATGGAATAATAAAAAATTGGGAAATAAGCAGTGAAGAGCCAGTGGAGTTTGGATAGCATAAATATTCAGGAGCATAACTGACACAATGATGTTGCTTTCACCAACAAAGCTAAGTTTTCTGAGGCTTACCCACCAAGATTAGAAACTGACCAAGTGTGACTGAAGAACAAGGGGCCTCTTCTCTTGCTTCTGTGAAAATAATGAAAATTGTAGAACAGGATGCCCAGATTGGATAAAAAAAGCTTTCAAAGCCAAGAGAGGAGATTTGGGAGGAGAAAGGGAGGCAGTAGCCATTTTGTAGCATATACACTTTCCAGTCTCGGGACTGATCTCATTGGTATGAAGCAGTACTTGGGTCAGGTATGTGTATTTAGTTCTGTAAGGCAGGGCCTCAGCTACTGCAGACTACCCACTGTCAGAAGCAGCAAGAACAAACATGGATTTCAGTCCATCCTTATGAGGTTCTAGCTCATCCTCATGGGATTCCAGTCTGCTGGTGATTGTCTCTTTCTGACTGCCTACCCTGTTAATGTCAAGCCAGCACCAGACACAAAGACAGCCCTGCAGGAACTGTTTATCCAGTCCCACAAGCTAATTCCCTGTAATTAATCCTTTGATTTGTATTATAGATATATAAAATAAATCTATATTCCTACTCTTTCTTCTCCAGTTGAATCCTGACTGATACAGAATTAAAAGCCTAGGAAAGATGGCAAACCCTGCAGTTTATTTGTTCTTTTTTTAATTGAAGTATAAATGACTTACAATATTATATAAGTTTGAGTGTTCAACATAGTGATTTGATATTTTTACACATTATGGAATGATCACAGTAAGTCTAGTTCCCATCTGTCACCACACAAAGTTACAATATTATTGACTATACTCCCCATGCTGTACCTTATATCCCATTGACTTATTTATTTTATAACTGGAAATCTGTACCCCTTAATCCCCTTCAACTATTTCACCCACCCCGCACACATCCTCTGGCAACCACCAGTTTGTTCTCTATACCTATGAGCCTGTTCCTGTTTTGTTATGTTTGTTCATTTGTTTTTATTTTTTAGATTTCACGTATGAGTGAAATCATACGTATTTGTCTTTCTCAATGTGACTTACTTCACTTAGCATAATACCCCCAGGTCCATCGATTTTGTTGCAAATGGCAAGATTTCATTCTGCTGATAGCTGAATAATATTCCATTGTATATTTATATAACCACATCTTCTTCATTCATCTATGCCTCAGCACTTAGGTTGCACCAATATCTTGGCTCTTGTAAATAATGCTGCAATGAACAATTAAGTGGATATATTTTTTCAAGTTAGTGTTTCCATTCCTTTTGGAAAATACCCAGAAGTGGAATTGCTGGACTGTATGGTAGTCCTATTTTTAATTTTTTGAGAAACCTTCATACTATTTTCCATAGGATCTATACCAATTTATTTTCCCACCAACAGTGCACAAGGGTTCCCTTTTCTCCACATCCTCACCAACACCTATTATTTCTTGTCCTTTTTATTATAGCCATTCTGAAAGGTATGAGGTGGTATCTCATTGTGGTTTTGATTTGCATTTCCCTGATAATTAGTGATATTGAACATCTTTTCATGTGCCTTCTGGCCATCAGTATGTCTTCTTTCGAAAATGTCTATCCAGGTCTTCTGCCCAATTTTTAATCAGGTTGTTTGTTCTTTGATATTGAGTTATATGAGTTCTTTATATATTTTGGATATTAACCCCTTATCAGATATAATTTGCAAACATCTTCTCCAATTCAGTAGGATGCCCTTTTATTTTGTTGATGGTTTCTTTTGCTGTGTAAAAGCTTTTTAGTTTGATATAGTTCCATTTGTTTATTTTTGCTTTTGTTGCCCTTGCCTGGGGAGATACATCCAAAAAAGTATTGCTAAGACCAATGTCAAAGAGCATACTGCCCATGTTTCCTTCTAGGAGTTTATGATTTCAAGCCTTACATTTAAGTCTTTAACTCAATCCACATTGAGTTTATTTTTGTATATGGTGTGAGAAATTGGTGTAGTTTCATTCTTTTGCATATAGCTGTCCAATTGTATGGTAGTCCTACCATACAACAGGACAATTTTCCCAACACCATATACTGAAGAGACTGTCTTTTCCCCATTATATATTTTTGCCTCCTTTCTTATAGCTCAATTGATCATGTAAGCATGGGTTCATTTATGGGCTTTCTATTCTGTTCCATTGATCATGTGTCTGTTTTTGTGCCAGTACCATACTGTTGTGATTACTATAGCTCTGTAGTATAGTTTGAAATTAGGGAGCATGATACCTCCCACTTCATTCTTCTTTCTCAAGACTGCTCTGGATTTCCACGGTCTTTTGTGGTTCCATACAAATTTTAGGATACTTTGTTCTAGTTCTGTGCAAAATGCATGGGTATTTAATAGAAATTGCATTGAATCTGTAGATTGCTTTGGGTAGTATGAACATTTTAACAATATTAATTCTTCCAATCTATGAATACTGTATATATTTCCATTTATGTGTGTCATCTTCAGTTTCTTTCATTAATGTCTTACAATTTTCAGAGTACAGGTCTTTCACCCCCTTAGTTAAATGAATTCCTAGGTGCTTTTGATACAATTATAAATGGTATTGGTTTTTTTTTTTGTGGTACATGGGCCTCTCACTGTTGTGGCCTCTCCCCCTTGCAAAGCACAGGCTCCGGATGCACAGGCTCAGTGGCCACGGCTCACGGGCCCAGCCGCTCTGCGGCATGTGGGATCTTCCCAGACCGGGGCACGACCCTGCATCGGCAGGCGGACTCTCAACCACTGCGCCACCAGGGAAGCCCAATGGTATTGTTTTCTTGGTATTTCTCTTCCTGATAGTTTGTTATTAGTATGTAGAAATACAACAGATTCTGCACACTAATTATGCATCCTGCAACTTTACTGAATTCATTTACTAGTTCTAATAGTTTTTTGGTGGAGTCTTGAGGGTATTCTATAAACAGTATCAAGTCACCTGAAAATAGTGGCAGTTTTACTTCTTCCTTTCCAATTTGGATGACTTTTATTTCTTTTTCTTGTCTGATTGCTGGCTAGGACTTCCATTACTAACCTGGATAAAAGTGACAAGAGTGGGCCTCCTCATCTTATTCCTCATCTCTTAGAGGAAAAGCTTTCAGCTTTTCACCATTGATTATTAAGTTAGTTGTTGAGTTTGTCATACATGTCCTTTACTATGTTGAGGTATATTCCCTCTATATCCACTTTGTTCACAGTTTTTTCTTTTTTTTTTTTTGCGGTACGCGGGCCTCTCACTGTTGTGGCCTCTCCCGTTGCAGAGCACAGGCTCCGGACACGCAGGCTCAGCAGCCATGGCTCACGGGCCCAGCCGCTCTGCGGCATATGGGATCTTCCTGGACTAGGACACAAACCCGCGTCCCTTGCATCGGCAGGCGGACTTCTCAACCACTGCACCACCAGGGAAGCCCTGTTCACAGTTTTTTCATGAATAGATGTTGAATTTTGTTAAATGCTTTTTCTGCATCTATTGAGATGATCATATAATTTTTATCCTTCATTGGTTAATGTAGTATATCACATTCATTTTAGAATACTGAACCATCCAGCATTCCTGGGATAAATCACACTTGATCATGGTGTATGATCCTTTTAATGTATAGTTGAATTCAATTTGCTAATATTTTGTTGAGGATCTTTGCACCTATGTTCATCAGGGATATTGGCCTGTAATTTTCTTTTTTTATAGTGTCTGTCTGACTTTGGTATCAGGGTAATGTTGGCCTCACAGAATGAGTTTGGAAGCATTCCTTCATCTTGCACTTTTTTTGGAATAGTTTGAGAAGAATAAGTATCATCTCTTCTTTAAATGTTTGGTAGAATTCACCAGTGAAGGCGTCTCATCCTAGACTTTTGTTTGTTGAGAGTTTTTTTGATTACTGATTCATTTTCAATTTCATTACCAGTAATCAGTCTAGTTCAGATTTTCTAGTTCTTCCTGATTCAGTCTTGAAAAATTCTATGTTTCTAGGACTTTATCCATTTTTCTAGGTTGTTCAAGCTGTTAGTATACAATTGTTCATAGTAGTCTCCGATAATTCTTTGTATTTCTGCGTTGTCGGTTATAACTTCTCTTTTATTTGTGACTTTATTTATTTGGGCCCTCTCTCTTTTTTTTCGTGGTCCCTCCCTTGTGGTTTGACAAATCTGTTTAGTGTTATTTGTTGTTTATCTATTGTATGGTTTACTTCGTGGTTACCATGAGGTCCATAAATATCAACCTATACATATAGCAGTTACTTTAAGCTAATAGTGGCTTAAGTTCAAATGTATTCTAAAAATACTACATTTTTACCTTCCTCCCCCATGTTTATATTTTTGATGTCATATTTCACATCTTTTTATTTTGTGTATCCCTTAACTACTTATTGTGGTTATAGTTGATTTCACTACTTTTGTCTTTTAACTTACATACTAAATGTGGCTGATGCCCTGCCTTTGCTATATAATTGCCTTTACCAGTGAGATTTTTTTTTCATTTATTTTCTTATTTCTAGTTATGGCCTTTTCTTTCCTACTTAAAGGCCCTTAAACATTTATTGTAAGGCTGGTTTAGTGGTGAGGAACTCCTTCAGTCTTTGCTTGCCTGGGAAATGCTTTACCTCTCCTTCAATTTTTAATGACAGTCTTACCTGGTAGAGTATTCACGACTGTAAGTGTTTTCCCTTCAGCACTTTAAATATATCATGTCTCTCCCTTCTGGCCTGCAAAATTCTTCTGAAAAATCAGCAGAAAGCCTAATGAGGGTTCCCCTGTATGTGACTCTTTGCTTTTCTCTTGCTGCCTTTAAAATTCTCTCTTTAACTTTTGCCATTTTATTTATATGTCTTGGTGTGGATCTCTTTGGGTTCATTTTGTTTGGGACTCACTGAATTTCCTTGACCTGGATATCTGTTTCCTTCCCTAGATTAGGGAAGTTTTGAGCCATTGGTCTTCAAATAAGTTTTCTATCCCTTTCTCTTTCTTCTCCTTTTGGGACCCCTATAATGCAAATATTATTATGCTTATTCATGTCCCAGAAGTTTGTTAAACTATTCTCTTTTTCCTTTAAATTCCCTTTTCTTTTTGCTGTTCTCATTGGATGATTTTCACTATTCTGTCTTCTACATCTCTGATCTATTCTTCTGTATCATCTATTCTGCTGTTGATTCCCTACAGTACATGTTTTTCATTTTAGTTATTGTAGTCTTCAGCTCTGATTGGTTCTTTCTTATATTTTCTAACTCTTTGTCCTTCATTCTCCTCCCAAATTTGGTGAGCATTTTTATGAACATTATCTTAAACTCTTTATGAGGTAAATTACTTATCTCCATTTCATTAGGGGTTTTTTCTGGGGTTTTATCTTACTCTTTTGTTTAGAACATATTCCTCTGTCTCCTCAATTTGTTTGATCTTCTGTGTTTGTTTCTATGAATTAGGTGAAACAGTTACCTCCCTCTCCCAGTCTTGAAGGCATGGTATTGTGTACGTACATCCCCCATGTAGACTGCATGTTCTGGGCAGATTTGGCTGGCTGGAGATGGAGTGGGTGTGAACCAGGGCAGAGGTCCCAGGGCATGCTGCATTGTGGCTGCCTTGGTGGGATGGCTAGAGTTAGAAAAGGTGTAAGCCTGGGATCCTAGTGTGTGCCCTGATGGGTCAGCCTTGGCGAGATAGCTGGAGCTGGGATGGGCATGGGCAGGGGAACCCAGGGGATGCTGTGCCAGGGATGCCTTTGGGGGATGGATGTAGCTGCTGTGGGCCAGGGCCCTGTGGCACTCTGGGGCAGCCTTGACAAGCTGGCTAGAATGCCTGGACTGTGTTCCCACGGGTGCTATCAAGGTGGAGGAGGAATGCAAAAAATGCAGCATCTCCAACCCTGGAGAGAGTTCCAGCACTTCCCTGCCCATTTGGCGGATGCTCTAGGGTTAGTAAATAGATTTCCTTCACATATAGTCTAGATGCCTTTTAAAACCACTGTTTTTTCACTGTTTCCCAGGGTGGCTGAGTCTGCACACAGGGCCCTCGGTGATATCCCTCCCTCCTGCAGGTTGCAGTGTCAAAGGTGGGGTTCCCATTGATACCATATCTCTGTGTCTCCTACCCATCTCTATGTGCTCCCTCTATCTTTTCTTGTGCAGAAGTTGTTCGATCAGCCCTCAGTTACTTTTCAGGAGGAATTGCTCTTTATGTAGGTGTAGATTTGGTGTTTCTCTGGGAGGAGGTGAGTTCAAGGTCTTCCTACACTTCCATCTTGGACCAGAACCCAATTTATTCATTCATTTATCCAAGTTTTCTAGGTGCCAAAATCACACGTCATATAAGATATGGGTCTTGACAACTTTTCATTAAAACAAATGGGTGGAATATAACTGTCTGCATGGAGCAGAGTGGGGGCTCAAGGCAGGGATGGTCATTCTGCCTGAGTTGGATTTCAAATTGAGATTGTTGTCTATTCTCTAGAAGGTACATTTGAGAATAAGATGAAAACCAATCACTCCTTTGGACCCCAAGATATTAAACAAGTAAAAGGAGAGACTGATGCTTGGAAGAGATTTTCAGAAAATGATGTAGGCTCCTAAGTTTTAAAACTGTAATTCCACTTCAAACATCACCTATTCATGATCCATCATTCCAAATCCACTCGTTCTCTCATATTTCATAAGCAATAATTTCCTAAGTTCCTCAGATACAAATCATTGTACTACTCTCTTTTTTCCCCCATTTCTTCCAGCACCATTAGCCATCCTGTCCTCTGCCACTGCCTCCCCAGTTGGCCATCAAAGTTTGTTACATCTACCTCAGGACTGTCTCCTGCATGAATATTCTCCTTTGCAACTCTGCTGCTGCACTGCCATAAGTAAGACTATCGTTATTTCTCACTTGTACATTTTTGTGAGCTTTCTAATGGATACTTCTGCTCCTAGAGTTCCTACAAAACAAATCATATACAGTCACTCTCCTGCATAACCTTCACTGAATCCCTTCTAGAAATATTTCAGACTCTATCACAGTAACTTTTCAATCAAGGCTCTTACAAGCATTTTCTACATCTCCCATCATTTCTTATTATCTATCTCCACTGGATTTCTTCTGGTCATTCCTAAATAACAACATGCCTTTTGGAACTTTATGGCTTTTGCATGTGGTATTCCTCTGGCTTAGAATGCCCTCTATACCCTTCTACTTATGATAAATTCTCCCTAATTCTTTAAGAAAGGTTCAAGTTCTCCATTAGACAGACTCCCTCTTTGGTGTCCCAGAGCACTGCATGCTAACGTCCTCTCTGACACAAGTTCTACATTAAATAATAATTATCACTTTACACAGATGCTTCTTACTGTGGCACTGTCATCTACTTAGGGCTATGACAACCACATACTTGGTAATGTTCTGGCTGTACATAGAAAAGGCTTCAGAAAAGTTTATTAGTTCATCAATGAATGAATATTGCAGAGAACCATATTTCAGATGGAGGTTTACAATTACTGCTCGGGCCCTCAGGCTAGTCTACAGAAATATATTTAATCTATACTGTAGTTAGAATACAGTGGTATAAATAAATTTGCCACATATTGCATTCTAGAACTTTGAATGCAAAAAAGATAATATTTCAGTCATTTAATGAGTTAGACCTTTACTATAGGCTGGCCCAGGAAGCCAGTCAAAATGTATTCCATTGTTTCTACAGGAAACTATATTCTCCATTTTACAGGGACAAGGGAACATAACCACTCCAGAAATGAGAGTTCCCCAGCTGCAACCATGCAATCTTCCAGGTAAATGGGAAGAAATAGAGAGCAGAATGCAGAAACAGTTTTTATTTTTCCTTCACAAGGCATAGCTGCTGGGCCTTGGCATACAATGAGAAGTTAATAAGTTTCAAGTGTACAATTTCCTCACCATAATCCAGAACATCTTCAGCTATATGAGAAAAGGAAGAGACGTGGTATTCACAGAACAGCTCTTGCTCTTTGGGATATCCCTTTCTGCCCATGCATTCTAATGCTGTCTGTTAAATTATCTTTATGTGTGGATATTTGTAACCCTGGTTACTGATATTTTAGTGTGTGCCTCTGAATGTTAAATTAATAGTGAAATTCTTTTCCACTGTATAAAATTCTCCTGAATTATCTCAATAATAGCATTTTTCATCTAAGCAGTCATTTGACAAATTTTGCTTGAACGTCTACTATGTATTAGCCAACATACTTAAGCACTGGGGAAAGAGGTAAATTATTCATAGCCTCAGGAACAAACAATCAGTCAATAAAAGTTTACATGAAGTAATATACAGAAGTGACAAAGACAGATTATTTCTGCCCTCACTGACTTTATATGCTAGCAGGAAAAAAATGTGTATAATTATAATGTGATTTATATATCCAATAATTGGGTGAGTTTAAAGCACAGAAAGGTAGTCCCTAATCCATATGTGGGAGAAACACAGGTAGGAAGGGCAGTTGTTGTGGACAAGTTAAAAAATAACCCCCAATTAATCTCACCTTTGGTATTCATATTTTTGTGTAATCCCCTAACTCTGAGCATGGGCGGGACCTGTGAATTGCTTCTAACCAACATAATATGGCAAAAGTGAGGGGACTTCACTTTCATGATTGTATTTCATAAAATCATGGTTTCCATCTTTCTAGTAGACTCTCTCTATTGCAGTCTTGGCTTGCATACTTTGACAAAGCCCTCAGACAACAGGCCTCAAGGAACTGAACCTTGTCAACAATTACGTAAGCTTGGAAATGGATTCTTTCCAAGTTGAGTGTTCAGATGAGACCTCAGCCCTGGTTGACACCTTGGTTGCAACCTCATGAGAGACTCGGAAGGACTCAACTCAGCAATGCCTGGATTCCTGACCCACAAAAACTATTAATAATAATAATAAAGGACGCATGCTTTTAAGCCACTAAGTTTGTAGTAATATTGTTAGACAGCAACAGATAGCTAGTAAAGCAAGTAAAGTATTAAAGGAGATTGATGCCTGAGCTAAGTATCAAAGAATAAGACAGGTGGCATAAGATAATGAAAAGCATTCTAGGCAAATGAGACAGCATAACTAAAAGTACATAGACAGGAAGCAGTGGGGTTTGATGAGTGCACTACAAGCATTTCTATGTTACTGAGACCACAGATGCAAAGCATTGACTAGTGGGAGAAAAGGAACGAGGGGTGTTTGAGCAGGGGTTATACTATGAAGGATCTTCTGTGTCATATTAATGATTTGGATTTTATCCTATAGGCAATAAGAAGCCACTGAAACATTTAAGAAGGGAAGAAACAATGGAGAGTTTTATGTTTTATATAGACCACTCTGGAAACTACGTGGATAATTTTGAGTATAAAAAGGACCAAAGTCACCCTCTAGTTGACAGACTGTTCCCAGTGGTAGGCCACTACATTAGTTAAGGTAATAGAGGATGAGGACTAGAGCTATGTAAAGGCTGGAAAGATGTTGACTGATTTGAGAAATATTTGGCAAGCAAAATCAGCAGGACTTGGGAATTGATTAAGAGCAGGAAGGAGGAAGTCAAAGATGATGCTTTGATTTCTAATTTGGATAATCATTAGTGATGGTTCCACTGTTTGGGATCAAGAATGCAAGAGGAGAAAGAGCCCATCTAGGTCCAGGGGGTTACACTGCTGCCAGTAAATCTCCAGTAACCAGACGCCATGATTTGGACTCAAAAGGAAATTTACTTGTGACATGTGGAATTAATGTTCAAATCTATCATCACTTCTTTATTGGTGTTACATTTGTGTTCTGTGTCCTCTGGTGAACTGAAATAACTTCAGTATTCTATGTGAAATGAACAATGAGACATCAACACTAAATCATGTCTGTTTTGTCAGAAAACAGATATAGAGGTACAAAAGGATGAACAAACTCTTTATCCAGTTATATAATCCTGGTTCCCCTCCTACCTCTATGATCACTGCTTTTCTTTTTCTTTCATTTCCTCCTTCTAGCTTCCAAAATGGTCTTTGATATTCTCACTCTGAAGGTGTTTCTGATGCCAAAGTCTTCAATCATGCCTCTCTTCAGGTATGCCTCAGAACTCTATTGCTTATTTCACCCTCTCATCTAACTGGTTGCCTTGTGTATCTATCTTGGTATACATAATAAATTTCTATCATAGATCTCACCATTGGCTCAAACAAACCATCTATAAAGCCATCTTAAACCTTTTTAGAAAACTGACTTTTTCTTCTGCTGCTCTGTGCCTAGTCAGTAATCACATCAGCATTATCACAGCATATAGATTTTGAAATATTCAAGTAGCTCTCTTTTTCCCTTTTCTCACCCCCAAAGGGCATTACAAAATTTCTGCCATGTTTTCATACAAAGTGGTTCTCTTTTCTATCCCCACTATCTCACCCTCAGTCTTGGCCCTTTAATATTCTTGTAATCCTAACAACAAAGAATCCTAACTTACACCCCAGTGTTTTATCTATTATACTGATCTGTTTCTTTATAAAATAAATTCTCCCAGAAAACATAATATTGAACTACTTTCTGAAAAAAGAATTCTCAGTGATCCTCTGTCCTTAATCTCTCTATTATTTTCAGTAGCGAAAACAATCTCCTTGAGGGTAAATTGTTGTTATTATTCCCAGTGCATATTCCAAAGAATCAGAATCTCCTTTGTAATTAACCTTAGGCTCAGTGCTCTCTGTAAAAAAACGTTAGGCTCAGTGCCCTCTGTAAAAAATTGTTGCCACCTTAAACAAGAAATTATACTAAATGATTTGGTTAAGGAAAGAATACGATAGGAAGATGGAGAAGAAAAGGGGAGATAAGGGAAAGGCGTTTCATATAAACTCACCCAAGTCTGCTCAAGTTCAAATGAACCAAAGCAAATTGTATAAAGAAAATAATTTCTTAAATAATAGAAAAAAATCGTAATACATTTTTAATGCTCTTCTCATTCTTCTCTGACCCTTCTTTGTCCCTGCTACAGTCCATCTTCTGTCCACTCCCTAGCCACTGGTGTATCTGAAGTTCTGTTTTTAGGTCACTGATTTCCTTATTTTTCCTGTTGTTTCTGGTCCATCTCATCAAGTCTCCTTATTTCAACCCCTATCACTATGCTCCAAGACTCAGATCTCTCTCTCTATGCAGGGCTCAGCCCTAAACTTCAGACTAATTAAACATTCCATTTACCTTTTCATCCAGGTTACTGTCTTACCCAGCTAATAGCAAGGAAGGCATATCCTACTTAGACATGTGAGATTTTAAAACCACAAAAACTAATCCTCAAAAGTTTCTCGGGGCTTCCCTGGTGGCGCAGTGGCTGCGCGTCCACCTGCCGATGCAGGGGAACCGGGTTCGCGCCCCGGTCTGGGAGGATCCCACATGCCGCGGAGCGGCTGGGCCCGTGAGCCATGGCCGC
>NC_041228.1:29658365-29659399 GCF_002837175.3 Physeter macrocephalus | reverse complement strand
GGCTGGGCCCGTGAGCCATGCCCGCTGAGCCTGCGCGTCCGGAGCCTGTGCTCCCCAACGGGAGAGGCCACAACAGAGGGAGGCCCGCATACCACAAAAAAAAAAAAAAAAAAAAAAAAAAAAAAAAGTTTCTCAAGCTAAGTAAGATAAGAAATTTATTCTGTGACTGTTATCAGGAGAGTATAGTCTTAGTTAATTAAGCTCAAATCATTTTACTCATAAAATTAATCCCCACTGTAATTATAATGAAGTGATTTTTATTGGAGAGGTTTGACTTTTTAGAATATTATACTTTAAGTAGATCAGAAAAATATATATCTACATGCTTTGCTTTGACATTTTTCAAAAATATATAATTACCAATTGATATCAACTGGTTGTATCAGTGAAACCAATTTAAACTCCAGGGTTCCAATAGTCTCTAAACCTTTGGCACACTTTCATCTCTGTGTCCCTACACTATGCTGGACTAAGCTATCTTGGCAAAGCTTTCAAAAAGAGAACACATATTTTCATAAGAGTGAAAATTTTTTAATTTTAAACATATAGAAATGTGTCAAAGCAAATGGTTTTAAGAAGCTGCTCTACATTTGGAAGAAAGCATAGTCATACACATAACTGTTTTTGAAAACTCTGATGATGTATTTTAAAAAGATTATATTTAGTCCTAGAAAACCATTTACAGACAATTGAATTATTCCAAGAAAATTTAGGGCAAACTCTCAGTGCAATTCCGTTACGTGAACATTTGTGCATATATGTGCTTACTTTGGGATTTATAAACAATTAAAAGAATCACTGAATTGCATCTCAAAAACCAACTGAATTACTTTAAATTTTTTCAAACTTCAGGCAGTCTGACTTTTCCCTTTCGAAAGGAGTCACTAATAAAGGAAGAAAGATAGTAGCATAATTAAACATGCTTTTACAAAGGTATTTTTTTTAGGTATCAGTTTTTTTTGTTTATGTTTTTTTTAACATCTTTATTGGAGTATAATTGCTTTACAATGGTGTGTTAGTTTCTGCTTTATAAC
>NC_041228.1:29643328-29658205 GCF_002837175.3 Physeter macrocephalus | reverse complement strand
TTTTTTTTTTTTAGATTCCATATATACGTGTTAGCATACAGTATTTGTTTTTCTCTTTCTGACTTACTTCACTCTGTATGACAGACTCTAGGTCCATCCACCTCACTACAAATAACTCATACAAAGAAATTTTAATTGTGCTTGCCCATAAACCAAAAATATCATTTAAAACTTAATTCATGTAAGCTTATTTCACAGTAGAGGTATAATTTAATTTGATGAGCTATGGTAAAGAATAATTTATAATTCTAAAGTCTTTATAATTGACTCAACTTCTAATATAAAGCCAGTTATAATGTTATCATATAACACACATACATCAAAAACTATTTTAAAAGTACATTAATTTCACATGGCAAGTTTGTATTTAAGCAATTTAAGGGGTATGTGTGTTTAAGGAGTAAAAATTCGCCCTAAGAAAAGGACAGAACAGATTCTCCAGTCTAAGTTTTCAAATATAAAATGTTTAAGAGAGTTGAGTGATATGCATAATCCAAAGGGCAGCAAAAAGTGGTATTCTATCCTCATTTCTTTATAATTAAGTAGAGTCAAGAAAACATTAAAGACCAATTTGAAATATGTTGGTGGGACTCAAGAGGCATCAAAAAATTTTTAATTTAAAATATAAGCAATTTAAGACATGAATCAAGAGAACCACATTTAATTTTTTCATATGAGGTGTTCACAAAAAGACTTTAAATTCTGTTATTTTTAGAGAAGTCTTTTATCAAAGCAAGCTGGAGCATCAAAGTAAACACAATTACACATATAAAGCTAAGATGCAGAAAAAGATCAGCCAGATAATGGCTATGACAACTTTCACAATCACTTTGAAACAATTTATCATGAAACTAAATGCAGTTGGCTGCTTTTATGGAATGAAAATAATCCCACCATAAATTTTAAAATGTACAGAAAATAAGGAAGAGGTGGAGAAAAGATGGTGGAGTAGAAGGACTTGGGAGTACCTCCTCTCACATAAACACCAAAATCACAACCAACTGCTGAACAACCATCGGAAAAAAGACTGGAAACTACCAAAAAAGATATTCTACATCTGAAGACAAAAAGAAGCCACAATGAGATGGGAGAAGGGGCAAACTGGCAACATAATCAGATCCCATTCCTGCAGGCTGGGCAGCCAACAAACTAGAAAATAATTATATCATAGAGGTGCTCCAACAGGAGTGAGAGTTCTGAACCCCAAGTCAGGCTCCCCAGCCTGGGGGTCTGGCTTCAAAAGTAGGAGCCCCAAGAGCATTTGGCTTTGAAGGCCAGCCGGGCTTGATCGCAGTAACTCCACAGACTGGGGGAAACAGAAACTCCACTCTTATAGGGGACACACAAGGTCTCGTGCACATCAGGACCCAGGGAAAAAGCTGTAACTTCATAGAAGCCTGGGTCAGACCTACCTGTTGGTCGTGGAGTGTCTCCTAGGGACATAGGGGGCAACCATGGCTCACTGTGGGGACGAGTTCTCTGTTGGTGGAGGTAGCAGGGAGTACTCATTGGCATGAGCTCTCCTGGAGGCTGCCATCTTGACACCAAGACCTGGCCCCACTCAACAGCCTGTAGGCTCCAGTGCTGGGACACCTCAAGCCACACAACCAACAGGGAGGGAACACACAGCCTCATCAATCATCACAAAGGCAAACTAAAGTCTTCCAAGCCCAGAGCAGCTTCTAAACACACCCCTTGACGTGCCCCTGCCCACCAGAAGGACAAGATCCAGCTCCAAACACCAGTAGGCAGACACCAGTCCCTCCCACTAGGAAACCTGCACAAACCTCTAGACAGCCTCAGCCACCAGGGGGAAGACACTAGAATCAAGAGGAACTATAATCCTGCAGCCTGTGGAACGGAGACCACAAACAAAGAAGGTTAGACAAAATGAGACAGCAGAGAAATATGCTGCAGGTGAAGGAGTAAGATAAAACCCCAGAAGAACAACTAAGTGAAGTGGAGATAGGCAATCTACAGAAAAAGAATTCAGAGTAATGACAGTAAAGATGATCCAAGATCTCAGAAAAAGAATGGAGGCACAGACCAAGAAGATACAAGAAATGTTTAACAAAGAGATAGAAGATATAAAGAACAAACAAACAGAGTTGAAGAATACAATAACTGAAAAGAAAAATACACTAGAATGAATCAATAGCAGAATAAATGAGGCAGAAGAATGGATAAGTGAGCTGGAAGACAGAATGGTGGAAATCACTGCCACAGAACAGAATAAAGAAAAAAGCATGAAAAGACATGAGGACAGTTTAAGAGACCTCTGGAACAATATTAAACGCACCAACATTCGCATTATAGGGGTCCCAGAAAGAGAAGAGAGAGAGAAAGGGACTAAGAAAATATCTGAAGAGATTATAGTCAAAAACTTCCCTGACGTGGGAAAGGAAATAGTCACCCAAACCCAGTAAGTGCAGAGAGTCTCATACAGGATAAACCCAAGGAGGAATACACCAAGGTACATATTAATCAAACTGACAAAAATTAAAGGCAAAGAGAAAATATTAAAAGCAATAAGGGAAAAGCAACAAATAACATACAAGGGAATTCCCATAAGGTTATCAGCTGATTCTTCAATAAAAACTCTGCAGGTCAGAAGGGAGTGTCACTATATTTCGAAGTGATGAAAGGAAAAACCTACAACCAAGAACACTCTATCCAGCAAGGCCTGAATTCAGATTTGACAGAGAAATCAAAAGTTTTACACACAAGCAACAGCTAAGAGAATTCAGCAACACCAAACCATATTTAGAACACACACTAAAGGAACTTCTGTAGGTGGAAAAGAAAAGGCCACAGCTAGAAACAAGAAAATTACAAATGGGAAAACTCACCAGTAAAGGCAAACATACAGTAAAGGTAGGAAATCATCCACACACAAATATGATTTCAAAACCAGCAACTGTGAGAAGAGGACAGTACAAATGCAGAATATTGAAAACGCATTTGAAATTAAGAGACCAGCAACTTAAAACTATCTTGTATATATACAGACTGGTATATCAAAACCTCATGGTAACCACAAACCAAAAATTACAATAGATACACACATAAAAAAAGAAAAAGCAATCCAAACACAACACTAAAGATAGTCATAAAGTAACAAGAGAAGAGAATAAAAGAGAAAGGGAAGAAAAAAGACCAGAAAACAAATCCAAAACAATTAACAAAATGGCAATAAGAACGTACATATTGATAATTCCCTTAAACATAGACAGATTAAATGCTCCAAAAAAAAGACACAGACTGGCTGAATGGATACAGAAACAAGACCTGTATATGCTGTCTACAAGAGACCTACTTCAGATCTAGATACAGACTGAAAGTGAGGGGATGGACAAAGGTATTCCATGCAAATGGAAATTTAAAAAAAGCTGAAGTAGCAGTACTCATATCAGACAAAATAGACTTTAAGATAAAGACTGTTACAAGAGACAAAGAAGGACACTATATAATGATCAACGGATCAATCCTTGATCATTGACATAACAACTGTAAATACATATGTACCCAACATAGGAGCATAACAATTGTAAATATATATGTACCCAACATAGGAGCAATATATAAGGCAAATGCTAACAGCCAAAAAAGGAGAAATCAACAGTGACACAATAATAATGGGGGACTTTAATACCCCACTTACATCAATGTACACATCATCCAGACAGAAAATCAATATGGAGACACAGGCCTTAAATGACACATTAGATCAGATGGACTTGATTGATATTTATAGAGCATTCTATCCAAAAACAGCAGAAAACACATTATTTTCAAGTGCACATAGAATATTCTCCAGGATAGATCATATGCTGGGCCACAAAGCAAGCCTTAGTAAAACTAAGAAAACAGAAGTCATAAAAAAAAAAAAAGAAAAAAGAAAACAGAAGTCTTATCAAGCATCTTTTCTGAACAATGCTATGAGATCAGAAATCAACTACAAGAAAAAAAAACTGTAAAAAACACAAACACGTGGAGGCTAAAGAATATGCTACGAAATAACCAATGGATCACTGAAGAAATCAAAGAGGAAATAAAAAAATACCTAGAGACAAATGACAATGAAAACACAATGATCCAAAACCTATGGGACACAGCAAAAGCAGTTCTAAGAGGGAATTATATAGCAATAAAACCTTACGTCAGGAAATAAGAAAAATCTCAAATAAACAACCTAAACTTACACCTAAAGCAACTAGATAAAGAAGAACAAATAAAACCTAAAGTTAGTAGAAGAAATCATAAAGATCAGAGCAGAAGGAAGTGAAATATAGACAGGAAATTAGTGGAAAAGATCCATGAAACTAAAACCTGGTTCTTTGAAAAGATAAACAAAATTGATAAACCTTTAGCCTGCCTCATCAAGAAAAAAAGGGAGAGGGCTCAAATCAATAAAATTAGAAATGAAAAGTGAAAAGTTACAACGGACACTACAGAAATACAAATGATCATAAGAGACTACTACAAGCAACTGTATGCCAATAAAATGGACAACCTGGAAGAAATGGACAAATTCTTAGAAAGGTATAACCTTACAAGACTTTAAGAAATAGAAAATATTTCTATTTCTGTAATAGAAAATATGAACAGACCAATCACAAGTAATGAAATTGAAATTGTGATTAAAAATCATCCAACAAACAAAAGTCCAGGACCAGATGGCTTCACATGTGAATTCTATCAAACATTTAGAGAAGAGTTAACACCTATCCTTCTGAAACTATTCCAAACAATTACTGAGGAAGGAACACTCCCAAACTCATTCTATGAGGCCACCGACGCCCTGATATGAAAACCAAACAAAGATACCAGAAAAAAGAAAATTACAGGCCAATATCACTGATGAACACAGATGCAAAAATCCTCAACCAAATACTAGCAAACCAAATCCAACAACACATTAAAAGGATCATACACCACGATCAAGTGGGATTTAACCCAGGGATGCAAGGATTCTCCAATATATGAAAATCAATCAATGTGATACACTACATTAACAAGTTGAAGAATAAAAACCATATGATCATCTCAAAGGATGCAGAAAAATCTTTTGACAAAATTCAACACCCATCTATGATAAAAACTCTCCAGAGGGCTTCCCTGGTGGCGCAGTGGTTGAGAGTCCGCCTGCCGATGCAGGGGACACGGGTTCGTGCCCTGGTCCAGGAAGATCCCACATGCCGTGGAGCGGCTAGGCCCGTGAGCCATGGCCGCTGAGCCTGTGCATCCGGAGCCTGTGCTCTGTAACGGGAGAGGCCACAACAGTGAGAGGCCCGCGTACCGCAAAAAAAAAACTCTCCAGAGAAAGTGGGCTTAGAGGGAACCTACCTCAACATAATAAAGGCCATATATGACAAACCTACAGCTAACATCATACTCACTGGTGAAAAGCCATTGTTCCTCTAAGATCAGAAATAAGACAAGGATGTCTACTCTCGCCACTTTTATTCAAAATAGTTTTGGAAGTCCTAACCACAGCTATCAGAAAAGAAAAAGAAATAAAAGAAATCCAAATTGGAAAAGAAGATGTAAAACAGTCACTGTTTGCAGATGACATGATATTATACAAAGGAAATCCTAAAGATGCTACCAGAAAGCTACTAGAGGTCATCAATGAATCTGATAAAGTTGCATGATACAAAATTAATATACATAAATCTGTTGCATTTCTATACACTAACAACGAAAGGTCAGAAAGAGAAATTAAGGAAACAATGTCATTTACCATCGCATTAAAAAATATATAATACCTTAGAATAAACCTACCTAAGGAGGCAAAAGACTTGTACTCTGAAAACTATAAAATGCTGATGAAAGAAACTGAAGATGCCACAAACAGATGGAAAGATTTACCATGTTCTTGGATTGAAAGAATCAATACTGTCAAAATGACTATTCTACCCAAGGCAATCTACAGGTTCAATGCAATCCCTATCAAATTACCATGGCAATCTTTACAGATACAGAACAAAAAAACTCACAATTTGTATGGAAACACAAAAGACCCCAAATAGCCAAAACAATCTTGATAAAGAAGAACACAGCTGGAGGAATCAGACTCCCTGGCTTCAGACTATACTGCAAAGCTACAGTAATCAAAACAGTATGGTACTGGCATAAATACAGACTTATAGATCAATGGAATAGGACAGAGAGCCTAGAAATAAACCCACGCACCTATGGTCAGTTAATCTACGACAAAGGAAACAAGAACCTACAATGGAGGAAAGATAGGCTTTTCAATAAGTGGTGCTGGAAAAATTGAACAGCTACATGTAAAGAATAAAATTAGAACATTATCTAACACCATATACAAAAATAAACTCAAAATGGATTGCAAACCTAAATGTAAGACCAGATACTATAAAACCCTTAGAGGAAAACATAGGCAGAACACTCTCTGACATAAATCGCAGCAATTATCTTTTTGGATCCACCTTTTAGAGTAATGAAAATAAAAAAATAAACAAATGGGACCTAATTAAACTTAAAAGCTTCTGCACAACAAAGGAAACCATAAACAAAATGAAAATACAACATACAGAATGGGAGAAAATATTTTCAAACACTGTGACCCACAAGGGATTAATCTCCAAAATATACAAACAGCTCATGCAGCTCAATATCAAAAAAACAAACAACCCAATCAAAAAATGGGCAGAAGACCTAAACAGACATTTCTCCAAAGAAGACATACAGATGGCCAAAAAGCACATGAAAAGATGCTCAACACTACTAAGTATTAGAGAATGCAAATCAAAACTACAATGAGGTATCACCTCACTCTGGTCAGAATGGTCATCACCAAAAAGTCTACAAACAATAAATGCTGAAGAGGGTGTGGAGGAAAGGAAACCCTGCTACACTGTTGGTGGGAATGTAAACTGGTACAGCCACTATGAAGAACAGTATAGAGGTTTCTTATAAACCTAAAAATAGAGCTACCATATGATCCAGAAATCCCACTCCTGGGCATATATCCAGAGAAAACCATAATTTGAAATGATACATGCACCCCAATGTTCACTGCAGCATTATTTACAGTAGCCAAGACATGGAAGCAACCTAAATGTCCATCAACAGATGAATGGATAAAGATGTGGTGCATATATACAATGGAATATTACTTAGCCATAAAAAAGAATGAAATAATGCCTTTTGAAGCAACATGGATGGACCTAGAGATTATCATACTAAGTGAAGTAAGTCACTCAGAGAAAGACAAATATTGTATTATATCACTTACATGTGAAATTTGTATCATTTTTTTAATGATACAAATGAACTCATTTACAAAAGAGAAACAGACTCATAGACTTTGAAAACAAACTGTGGTCACCAATGGGGAAAGGTAGCGGGGAGGGATAAATTAGGAGTTTAGGATTAACATATACAAACTACTATATATAAAATAATCAACAAGCACCTACTGTATAGCCAAGGGAACTCTACTCAGTATTCTGCAGTAACCTATGTGGGAAAAGAATCTGAAAAAGAATAGATATATGTATATGTATAACTGAATCACTTTGCTATACACCTGAAACTAACACAACATTGTAAATCAACTATATTGCAATACAAAAACGAAAATTTTAAAAAAGAACTGGTTGAAAAGAAAAAAACAAAAAAGAAAATAAATATTTTTCAATTCTTTAAAATTTTTATAATTAGACTACCTTCAGGCTTGTTCATGTAAAAGTGACCATCATATATATGCATGATCTTCATTATAAAGCCTCAAATAGTAAGAGTCAGATTTGCCATAATTTCTTTTTCCAAGCATAACCTAACAAAAAAGTAAGAAAGGAAGGAAGGAAAGAAGGAAGGAAGGAAGGGAGGGAGGGAGGAAGAAAAAGAGGGGAATTCTTTTTTTAAAAATTAATTAATTAATTTTTGGTTGCATTGAGTCTGTTGCTGCACGTGGGCTTTCTCTAGCTGCAGCAAGCGGGGGCTAGTCTTCACTGCGGTGCATGGGCTTCTCATTGTGGTGGCTTCTCTTTGTTGTGGAGCACGGGCTCTAGGTGCATGGGCTTCAGTAGTTGGGGAACATGCGATCAGTAGTTGTGGCTTGCGGGCTCTAGAGTGCAGGCTCAGTAGTCGTGGCGCATGGGCTTAGTTGCTCTGCAGCATGTGGGATCTTGCCAGACCAGGGATCAAACCTGTGTCCTCTGCACTGGCAGGTGGATTCTTAACCACTGTGCCACCAGGGAAGCCCCAGAGGGAAATTCTTAATTAAGAATTAAATAAGAAAGAAGGGAAGACTCCTAGTTGTGGCATGCAGGCTTCTTAGTTGACACATGTGGGCTTCTTAGTTGCAGCATGCAGACTCTTATTTGCGGCATGTGAACTCTTAGTTGCGGCATGCATGCGAGATCTAGTTCACCGACCAGGGATCAAACCCGGGCTCCCTATATTGGGAGCGCAGAGTCTTACCCACTGGACCACCAGAACTAAGAGTCCACATGCTACAACTAAGAGCCCACATGCCACAACTAAGGATCCTGCATGCTGCAACGAAGATCTTGCGTGCTGCAATGAAGACCCGGCACCTCCAAAATACATTAAATAAATAAATAAATATTTTAAAAAAGAAAGAAAGAAAGGAGGGAGGGAGGGAGGGAGGGAGGAAGGGACTTTTATCAAAGCCCTGACTATGAACCAAAAGGGACCATCAAAGGGGAACATTAGTCTTCTTCAATAATAAAAGGGTAACAATGAGTCAAAACCCAAATTATCAATTTTAGTAGACATACTACCTCTTTGACTTTAGCTGGCTTATAGATACATGACTGGTCAAATCCTGTTTGTATTTATGTTTATAAGTTGTTCCTGTTATCTCTTGTTAACTCCCTCAGAACATAGGGGCTTGACTATACCATTTCACGATATCTCACATTTGTCAGTCATGAATTCGGTTAGAGATTGGCTGAATAATTCTCCCTTCCACATGTTACTGACAGATTGGGCTACTCTGAAGAGTCATGACAGCTTCACTTTCAAGTCTGGTTCCTTGGGAGAAATGGCTGGAAGGCTAAGGTCTGCTGAGGCCAGTCTTAGACATGGCCTCTCCAGCATGGAGTCTAACGGTAGTCAGGGTTTTTATATAAGACAGCTCAGGGATCCCAAAGGGAGCATTCCAAGGGAGCCCAGGTGGAAGCTGCAAGACTTCTTATGACCTAACCTCAGGTGTCTAAGAATGTCACTTCTCAAGTCTTCTATCAGTCAAAACAGACATGAAGACCTGATTAGACACAAGAGGAAGGACTTTGACATCACGTTTCAGTGGGAAGAGTAGCAAAGAATTTGTGGCCATTTTAAATCTTCCACACAAATTCACACTGCAAGATATGTCAGGAAGATCCATAGCTCGAAGATACATATTCTGCTGCTTTACCAATATTATATTTGGAAAAAAATGGTTGTTTATAGTTATATCTTCTTTAAAATTGTTCAGGTTTAAACTAGTGTAACCAATTTTTATGACGTGGAACTTTTAAAGCCTTAAGCTCTTTTTTGGGGGGTGGTTTGTTCTGGGTTTTGGTTATATTTTTTAGAAAATCCTTTTCCCATTCCAAAGGCCTACCTTAGCCAAATATTAGGCAGATGTGAGGTAACTTTCTTTTCAGGCACATTGCCTTGGTAGGCCACAGATTCTGAAGGAGCCTATTAGTCCTCCCAGTGTGGCTAACTGTTAAGAATATAAATGTGAAAATAACTTGTAACATAAAGTACCTACATTCCGAGTACTTCTTAGAGAGTATAACTTCTACCTCATAGCCACTCACAACTTAGCAAAAATCAGCTGAAACAAGTATGAAAAATAGTAAAGGGGCTTCCCTGGTGGCGCAGTGGTTGAGAGTCCGCCTGTTGATGCAGGAGACATGGGTTCGTGCCCCGGTCCGGGAAGATCCCACGCCGCGGAGCGGCTGGGCCCGTGAGCCATGGCCGCTGAGCCTGCGCGTCCGGAGCCTGTGCTCCGCAACGGGAGAGGGCACAACAATGAGAGGCCCGCATAGCTCAAAAAAAAAAAAAAAAAAAAAAAAAAAAAAAAAAAAAGTGAATTCCTGAGATGGTCAGTACTGCAATCCTCCAAACTTATTTGCACTGAGCTTCATCCAAGCCAGCATTGTTAAATCAAACAATTTAACTACTCATTGTTTTAATGCCGTACTGATAATTTTTTACTAAGTTGAACTTTGACATTACTCCATCACCGCATATTAAAAGCCTTTGTAACACACTGCCTTTTAAAGCTCATTATTATATCTATTATTATGTGAGTATAGTTGAAGCTATGGTTCAGGACACCACCTTGCCTCCTTTAGGAGAATCTGCAGGTAAAATTTCTCTCTGGCTGAGTAACAGAAATAGTTGAACCTCTCTGCAGCAACTAATTTCTCTTTAATTTGAGACCCTGAATCATGTAACTGGTTTTGGTTTCCTCTTTGCTATGTCCACTAAAAGTCAAATTTGTTGCCTTTCGTTGGCAACTGAGAGAATATGAACTTGAATGCTGACCTCATGCTGCAGTTTAACTCATTTTTCATAGCACTGCTTTCCCTTTTTCTAATAACTCACTTCTTTTCTTTATCTGTTTATAGTACGTGTTTTTTGAAACCTGCCTTAAATCTTTTTTGAAAAAAGGTAAGGAGTAAACGATTAAATTAAAATAAATATTAGATAATTGTTCATTGAGTGTTTACTATATTTTACAAAGAGTTTTTAAGTGGTATGCTATCTTACCAGACCTTTGGACACATGTTTTACAGTTATGGGAAACAGAAACATGTATTTAATGGGTGATATCAGCTGAGTCTAATCAGATATTGGGTGTGTGACACCATCTATACCTCCTCTAATCTATCTGAATTGAGGAGCTAGAAGAATAATTCAGGACGTTAGTAGCTGGGATTAAGAATATTCAGGTCTTTGTAATAACCATGGTTAGTGAGAAAGGAATGATATTCCCAGGAGAAAATTTCACCCTGAATAAAGACTCTGGCTTCTATATGTGGATTAAGCATTTGCTAATGTTTTAAATGGTTGGTCTAAAATAATAGTAAACAGTAAATTATATACCTTAGTTCCCTATACTTGCATATTGTAACTGTCATTTTAGGGGGCCCAGTATCTTGCAATTCAAATATTTTCAGATTAAAGCAGTGGTTCTCAACCACAAGTAATACCTGAAGACACTTTTGGTTGTCACAACTGGAGGTGGCGGTAGTACTGGTATCTAATTGGTAGAGGCCAGGGATGCTGCTAAAAATCCTATAATGCACAGGACAGCCCCCCGCCACAACGAAGAATTATCCGGTCCAAATGTCATTAGTGCTGAGATTGAGGAACCCTGGGTTAAAGTCACGTGCTGTGATGTAAGAACTTTCAGTTCTTAACCAATAACTAGCATAAGTGTTTAAAACAATGTAAAACTTTTTAGAAAAATGATTGTTGGCTTTCCTTAATATTGGAGGCTCTTGAAATTATATCATATTTATTTCTGTACCCCCAACATCTAGCATAAGGCGTGGCCTACAAAGGCTTGTACAAAGAAGCAAAGGATGCTGCTGATTTCCCATCTTTAAGGAAGTTGGCCTTTTCTCTGTGCAGGAGGTAACAGTCTAGCTGTTCAACTTCCCACACTGAAGGTCCCTTTTGCCTCTCTCTTACTTGGTTCTTGTGGTAGTCAGCAATATAGAATATGTATAATTAAGGTATTAATGAGAGGGTGTGCTTATAAATGGAATGAAATCCAGCACCTGCACAATCCTAAAACACCTGATATTTCAGAGAGACAGTCTAATGGATGTATTTGTTTTCTCATAATCTAGATTGTCCCAGTACTATCCTCGTGCAGCCTCAGGAAGCGAAGTGCCTGAATACAATGCCCTCTGCTTGTCTGAAGTGTTACTATAAGACCTATTTGGTTAAACAGCATTTCTGTATCTCTTATGGTATTAAAGTTAGAGCCATTCTCCAGTGTGTCACATAATATACTTTAGACAAACCTCATGTTATTAATTCAGACTCAAGATTTGTTCCAGGAAAAAAATATCTCAGCATATTATTTCTCTTGTCAAACGCACACACACACACACACACACAAATATATATATACATATCTCCAACTACTCTTCTTTTTTACCTTAGCTATAAGAAAAATAAGCTGCATGAAATCATTTTCTCTTTCTGAGGCAGTGTCATGAGTTGTTAAAATGACATACCCTGGAGCCAGGCTTCCAGGATTCAAATCCCAAAACCAACACTTACTAGCTGGGGATTTCACTTCTCTGTGACTCAAATTCCTCATAGACAAAATGAAGATAATAATTACACAGACTTAAGGTTACTGTTAGGATTAAAATAGTTAACTGTTAACTACTTAAAATAGTGCCTAGTACATAGGAAGCTTTTGATAAGTATCACCCATTATTATTTCTGCTTTCTTCAGACAATTCCAAGCCCGCTGGATTTTCTAGTTGCCCTCTGACCTGTTAAGCTCTTACAGGCCAGAGCCTTAGGTAGGTTGCTAACCAATGAACTGCCGATTTCTAGCAGAATATCTAACAAATAGCATGTCTTTTAAAAAATGTAACCTGAATAAAAGAGTGGAGGCTTGTATTTTACCAATAGACAGATTATAAAACATAAGAAGCTTTATCCTCAAATGGGGACTATGTCCAAAGAACAAAGGTGAATCTTGTATGAGACTGTAAAAGTAGAGACCTCAAATGCCAATGAAAGACTATTATACCTACCACATTTAAGTTTACAGTTACATCAGAAGGAAATGAGACTTCACTTAATATTTGACAGAAAAATTACTTAAGAACAATTTTCACTGCGGTGTTGCAGAATCTGACAGTAGAATAAAAATTTTTGCACTCTACATAATGGATGCAAAGAAAAGTGGGTCAGAAATCCTTTCCGGGCTTCCCTGGTGGCGCAGTGGTTGCGCGTCCGCCTGTCGATGCAGGGGAACCGGGTTCGCGCCCCGGTCTGGGAGGATCCCACATGCCGCGGAGCGGCTGGGCCCGTGAGCCATGGCCGCTGAGCCTGCGCGTCCGGAGCCTGTGCTCCGCAACGGGAGAAGCCACAACATCGGAAGGCCCGCATACCACAAAAAAAAAAAAAAAAAAGAAATCCTTTCCGCAAGGATTTTATAGGTCAGTGATTATGAGGAATGCAAAGTCTAGCTACTGGGGATTTTTTAAGTGCTTTTTCGTAATTATGTGATAGATACACAACGTTGGACATGTTCTTATTCTCTATGAATTTGCTAGTTTCAGTTTAGATGCACTTCTATTTGAATGTAAGATAGCATACATCCTGTTTGAATTTTGCCTTTTTAATGGAGTCATATCAGTGAGCGCCAAATTAAATCAATGGGATTTATGGGTGCAAAGAAAAAGCGAACTACCTCACACTGTATGTTCTCTTAGAGATTTGACTTGAGAATTGAATCATCCAAAACAATCTAATTCTTCAAAGGCCATTTGTCTGTAATTATCCAGATAACATGTAAATTACATCTTGCCAAGTGTTGGAAATAAAGTTTTTGATCCTGTCATGCATATGTCTAAGAAACCATATGATGTTTACTTAACTGAAAAACAAATCTCGCCTGCTACCTGTCAATTAATCAACCAATAACTTAGTTTCAGGCTTATTTGCAGAGCTGAATCCCTACTTAGTGGAAGTGACATGGTGAGTAAGTGATGATGGCAAAGCCATCTGAAAGGATTACACTCCTAAGGCTAGCTCTCCAAACAGCCCCACATTTGACCGAAGCGATGTAGACAACAAGACAGAAACTTTCAGCTCGGTGGTAAGAAGGCACTGCAGAAATTTAAAAGATTCCAGTAATGTCTTTCTAATATTCTATGATGTTATGAAACTTGATTACTCACTATGCTGTATTACCATGCCCATGTCATATATAAATTTCATATCTTTCCATTTCTCTGTGGTATCATTTCACAAAATTACAGGGCTGGAAGAGAATCTGATTTTCCAACATTCAACTTGACTCTGTTACCCAATTATGATGTGATTTTAAGTACCATTCCAAAGTGTTACACCCATCATCAGACAGTTTTAGATTATTTAAAGTTTACAAAGTATAAAATGTTTGTAATTTTTTAACATGTAATGAGAATAACTTGATAGTCCTTTGGGAATTGTTTTTTGATGAGCTTCCTTTTCCTGTCCCTTAGATGATTAAGAGAAAAGTATTTCTCCCTCTCCACCCTTTTTTTGGCTTTATATGTTCTTCTTTAAAGAATCTGAAGATTGCTTTAATTAAACAATAGGATGAAGGGGGAGAAAAGGGATATGTGTGAAGATTTGGCTGAATGTCAGGCACTGTGCTAGGTTTTTTGTAATATACTATGTCATCTAATTTCTACAACACTTGTGGTTTGTATTATTATCTCTGTTTATAGATGACTCAGAAATATTAGATTCAAAGTCATGCAGCTAGCAAGTGGCAGAAGCAGGTTTCTTTAAACCTAGGTCTTCCAACTCTATGTCTAGTGCTTTTCCTAGTACAACACACATGTAGAAACAGGTCATCAGGATAGCCTCATTCTGACCTACACTCTGCTAATCTAGCATGTATCACCAAGGAAGTGGTCAGGATCACTCTAATATGGTTATCATGCATAACTCTTGCTTACTTTATCCTTAAAAGCATTCCAGGTGGAATATAGTTCACAAAGAAAAACTGCTCCCAGAAAAGAAAAGGCCTAAGGAAAATGATTATGTATGAAAATTCTCTGATTGAGATCTACAGTTAAAAAGGAATTGCAGGGCTTCCCTGGTGGCGCAGTGGTTGAGAGTCCACCTGCCAATGCA
>NC_041228.1:29625415-29643174 GCF_002837175.3 Physeter macrocephalus | reverse complement strand
GCTGGGCCCGTGAGCCATGGCCGCTGAGCCTGCGCGTCCAGAGCCTGCGCCCCGCAATGGGAGAGGACAAAACAGTGAGAGGCTCGCGTACCGCAAAAAAAAAAAAACCCACCTAAATTATTTGGTTTGGTTCTTCCCTAAGTTGCATGTGATTATAGGTATGTCAGGTGACCCCACTGCTTCTCAGTTTCTTCTTTTATAATAAGGGGATTAGATGATTCCCAAAGTCCCTTCTAGTGGTGTAGGTTCAATGTGGTTGTGTCACTTCCTAAACTGACAAGTCATACCTCTTAACTTTCCAAATTAGATATGGTTTAATCTTCATAGCTACGTAACTTAAAGAAAACTTCTTTTAAAACAATACATAAATGACAAGAACTAACTTGGATGTATTGCAGATTTCTCTTAGCAATATTTTTATTTAAGTGTAAATGAATCATAAACACAAGGATTGTATTTCTCCTAAAAATAAACATGCCTAAAATCTCATGATATTTTCTTGGCAAAATGCACTTAGGCTTTTAGTAAACCCAAGACATTTGAAAATCAGATGATATACTGAGAACAGGATATTTGTGCAAGATTTATACCTACAAAATGAAGTAAATTGGGGCAATATGTTGGTTATTACAGGCTAAGGAGCTCTAGTGATTTTATTCCCCTGATATTAAAGTAAAAGTAAATTTGGGACTTAATAGTCTAGTTCAAGACCCAAACCACAAAGACCTTACTACTCCCTACATTCATTATATGGACTTCTTTGCCTATTAGTTAATCAAATTCCCCTATACCACTTGTTCCCAATTGATCATTTCTTTCAGACTGACTTAACTGGACACTG
Organism: Physeter macrocephalus; assembly: GCF_002837175.3. Classification (NCBI taxonomy): domain Eukaryota; kingdom Metazoa; phylum Chordata; class Mammalia; order Artiodactyla; family Physeteridae; genus Physeter; species Physeter macrocephalus. Next base: position 29,642,333 of record NC_041228.1, on the reverse strand, counting down.
ACTCTTTCCATAAGTTCTCTCTGTTTTCCAAAGTGTAGAATCTCTTTTTCCAACACACCACATATTTCAGGGTTTCCAAACAACTTTCAGCTCATGAGTCCCTCATCTTCATATAAACAAACAAACAAATAATACATCTGTTCCCTTGAAGCTCTTGCCAATTGACCATACATTCTTTTTCTTTTTTTTTTTTTTTCGACGCCACATGGCATACAGGATCTTATTTCCCCACCAAGGGATTGAACCCGTGCCCCCTGCAGTGGAAGCACAGAGTCCTAACCACTAAACCGCCAGGGTATTCCCCCCAATTGACTATACACTCTTTACTCAATTCTGACATTATCTTCTATTATCCTCCTGGTCATTTCCCTTGATTCAATAAAATCTTTGGCACCTGTCGAAACCATTTATTTCCTGCTATTGTGAGTAATGTCATCATCTACTGCATGACTCATCCAAACCTAAACAGAATCATCTTTTTTTTTTTTTTTTTGGCGGTACGCGGGCCTCTCACTGTTGTGGCCTCTCCGGTTGCGGAGCACAGGCTCCGACGCGCAGGCTCCGCGGCCGTGGCTCACAGGCCCAGCCGCTCCGCGGCGTGTGGGATCTTCCTGGACCGGGGCACGAACCCGTGTCCCCCGCATCGGCAGGCGGACTCTCAACCACTGCGCCACCAGGGAAGCCCCAGAATCATCTTTGAACTTATCTTCTTTACTCCACTTGTTATCCTTCTCATGGACATACCCAGAAATGCTCCACTTCTGAAACTGGAAATGCCGTCTCTCTATTCTTGAGAGCACAGTTTTCTGACTTTCCCATAGATCTTTTCAATTTCATTAGACTCCAACTCACAGGTCTTTCTACTTTCTCCCCTATCAGCCACTGCTTCCTTCTTTCTCCTCTACTTCTCTGATCCATCACTTCTAAACTTCTCCTTCCTTGACACTATGCTTGCAAACATCTCCATCCAGAAAAGTCAACTAGGTTGCGAATGCTATTTAGTAAATCACACAACTGGGCATTCAATCAAGAGTTGAGTTCTCTCTTTCCTTCCCTAACTACTAATAGGTGAGAAGCAATTGAGTCACATGGCAATAGTAACCATTCCTTCTTCAAGCCATTCCTCCCTTACACCTCAACTCCTAATCTGTTTTCTCAATAGATAAAATGTAATTCATAAGAGAGGCAGTCCCTTGATTTTCAGAGAAAGGACAGAAAGAAAGATCAGATGATCTTTCTAAACTTTCTATCCTTGGAGTGGAGTTGAAGTCCCCTCTCCACTACAGAGAGTTGAGGAGCGGCATTATTACCAATTAGCTTCCTCAAGAACCTATAAGCCCTAACAGGTGAAAGGCAAGACTTTCTTGTTCTCCTTTATAAACTTAGAACCCCGCACAATGACTAACACATAGTAGGGGTTCAAACAACATTCACTTAAATCGTGAATAAATGACTGGGTAACGGTCAGGGAATTTCTGACAAATATATTTGTATCTTCAAACCACCAGCTAGCTGCTTTAGTTGCAGGCTTGTTATATGTGGAGACCGAGATTTTGTTTCAGCAAACTATCTCAAACCATTTTCATGTGCCTTTGGTTTTAACAAATCTCAAAATATACTCTGCCAAGTATACTTCTCCATAGATTTTAAACACAAGATTCTTTCAGAAGAAATTTATACTAATGTTTATGATTCATTTACACTTAAATCATCAAAACATCACTTAAGAATCCCATTTGGCTGTCTAATTTTGTGTTTCCCTAACTGGATAATTGTTTGTATATTTAAGACAAAATTATTTGCCCTTAATTATTTAGATGATTGTCTCAATTACATACTTTGTATCCTGCATGTAGACAAGCCATAATCAAACTAAAATGCACTCTGATTTCAGGATAATTCAGTCTTTATATTTGAGGATATAGTTTTTGTATGAGAGAAATGAAACAAGAAATAAGAAGTTTAAAAGTACTCTTTTTTTTTTTTTTTTTTTTGTGGTACGCGGGCCTCTCACTGTCGTGTCCTCTCCCGTTGCGGAGCACAGGCTACAGAAGCACAGGCTCAGCGGCCATGGCTCATGGGCCCAGCCGCTCCGCGGCATGTGGGATCCTCCCAGACCAGGGCACGAACCCGTGTCCCCTGCATCGGCAGGCGGACTCTTAACCACTGCACCACCAGGGAAGGCAGGCAGACTCTCAACCACTGCGCCACCAGGGAAGCCCTAAAAGTACTCTTTTAAATAAAGGCCTATTTAGTAGTTAATGCAGAATCCGTTTAAGTCATTTTAATACATAAAAATATTTTGACCTGTTTAGCAATTTTCACTTTTCCTGGTCATTTTAAAATAAATCGTCAGTCTCAACAAAAAAGGAGTCTAGTATTACATCAGAAAATCAAGTTGGGATGCTAAAAGTTGTTAAGACCTTAAACAGATGGAGAACTAGAGGAAGAAATTAGTTTCTTCCTGGAATTTAGTTTTCCTTATCTTTATTAAAGTACTTTTCCAGGCCACTCTTACCTTATGCTTTTCCTTTCTCCTTCTCACTCACTCTGCTTGAGCCATACTGGCCTTGACAATTCAAATTCATTCTTTTTCAGGACCTATGTCTATTCTATCTCCTGGAGGCTCTTCCCGCAGATATTCACTTGGCTCATTTCAATTAAGTATTCCAAAGTCACCTCTTAGGGGCAGTCTTCCCTGATTCCCCTAGACAAAGTAGCCATTTCCTCCCACTTGTTCATTCTCTTCTTAGCCTGCTTCACTCTTACCCTAGTACTTATTACTAATGTCACTACCTGCATTTGTAAAAGATACTTATTAATTTAGCTATGTCAGATTACCTCAAAAAGGTAAGGACTATGGTTTCTTCACTATCATATCACCCAAAAATTGTTGAATCAATTAATTAGTCTTCAGCATTAGCATTTAAATAGCTTTTTTTTGTCATTTCACCTTACTGAGATTTGTAATATACCAAGGGGAAAACATAAAATTTGCAAATATTACTAATGAAAAAAGAAAGATAATGCTATCTATAGCATTCACTCTGGTTCAAAGGTGAAGCCAATGTTTCTCAATTCTGCTGCATGTATGATTTCAAAATATTCAAAGGCTTGGGATTTGACAAAGCAAATAAAATTCTTTTTTGTTGTTTTGATAGAGAAACAAAAGGTAAATATTTGGAGTCCTGACACTGTAGATAATGGAATGCTGTAATCTGGATATACACTAAACATAAAGGAAAACCGACTTATTGCTAATTACATTCAACAATACAAATTGGTTTCACCAAAAGAGTATTTTCTCATTTCAGAGTACAAAAAAAAATATTATTCACTTCTAAAAATTACTACCTTATTTTTCTAAATACTATGAAGATGATGCTAGAAACTGACTCGGGATGCGGTGGGGAGGGTATAGCGGCTATTTTAACTATTTTTCCTCAAAATTTTATCCAATCCTTATTATCCAATTTTTTATTAGCATCTAAATAAAGAGACAAAATAATACCCATCACTCTTGAACATTTACTACTAGGTTCCATGGACTTTGTGTTCTAAGTTCTTTATGTATATTCCCTATTTAATCCTCACATCAAACAAGAAAACAAAGACTCAGAAAGTTTAACTAACTTGCTCAAGGTTATCCTGATTTGTTCTGAGGGAGACTGGCTCCCTGACCATTTTGCAGTACTGAACAACTTACCCAGCATGAGCACTCCCTTAGGCATCAACACTCTCAACACACAAAGCATGGCACTAATGCCTTCAGATAATGTGGTCCAATCGCATAACTCTTCAAAAAAACTTCTTTAGGGCTTCCCTGGTGGTGCAGTGGTTGAGAGTCCGCCTGCCGATGCAGGGGACACGGGTTCGTGCCCCGTTCCGGGAAGATCCCACATGCCGCAGAGCGGCGAGGCCCGTGAGCCATGGCCACTGAGCCATGGCCGCTGAGCCTGCGCGTCCGGAGCCTGTGCTCCGCAACGGGAGAGGCCACAACAGTGAGAGGCCCGCGTACCACACACACACAAAAAAAACCACTTCTTTAAATGAAAGATGCATATTTTATTACAGTATATAAATAACTTTGAAAACCTTAAAAAATATATTTCTGACCAGGGAACAGAGGACTGTTGCAATGGCCAGAAAGCTAAATAGATGTTACAGCCAAATCTCCTTTGAAGGAGACAGAGCAGGAAGCACAAGGGAATAAGTTGGGGCATTGCTGGAGCCAGCTGTACTAAGATCTTCAACCTCATGGTCAGACCGCAGTCTACATTCTAACTGGCTATGGTTGTTTCTGTAGAGATCTTTAAGTCCCTTACAATGATTATCACATACGTATCACATACACACTAAGGCTTGACATTTGTTACTCTGAATATGTAGATGGACATGCCTAGCCTTTGCTTTGGCCCAGTAAAGTAGGCTTGGTTTCCAGGGATATGATCCTGATTTCCAGCTTCAGAGACAACGGTCAGGTATCTCAGAGGACAATAAAGAACTGAGATGTACTCTTCTGCTCTATCTCCTATTCTTTGGACAATTCCTATGATCTGAACCTCAGAGATCAAATTGCAGTATCTCCCATACTAGCTTGTTATGACAACTAAGGTTGTAAAGGAAGAAACCATTCCAAGACTTTGCCTAATAAGTGCCATTAAACCAACAGTTGAACTCCCCATCCCCTCCTTAACTGCTAAGAAGAGAAGCAGTTGAGTATATGGCCATACTAACCAAGGAATAAGTGACCAGGAGTCACTACGAATAACAGCAAGCCCAGTCCTGGCAAAACTATAAAAATGATCCAAACAAACAATTCAGTGGTGTCAAGTCTACAAAATTCTATATATCATTGGCCTCTGATAGTTATTTTTTGGCTATGACACAGAGAGACCCAGACAATCTCAAAAAATAAGCTGAGAACTTACCTTATTCTATTTTTCTTACTACGACTATCCTTTGTTTAGAAGTCTGCACTTCTTGTTTAATTAAGAGGCAGTTGGCAATATTGCTTTTTATTTCAGAATATCCGTAAGGAAGAAACACCCGGTCCACATGGCATTGAGGAGAGAAGGATGAGATCAAATACTACGACCAAGTTCTTAACATCAGGCACTACTCAGAATAGACCTGCATTTGTAATCCAGCATTTTTTCCTGCTTGGGTACATCAGTCATGTTGGGGGGAATCTGAGACTCAAAAAGAGGCTTAAATTCTCAAGTCCATAGGGTTAGTTTTCCTGGCACATTTTTCTTTAGAAAAACAATTTTTGTATGTGTGATTCATAGAAAACTAAGCTTCTCTTTTCATCAAAGATGGGTCAGTTAATTTAGCACAGTGCCACACACACCAAAGGCAAGAGGCACTGTTTGCAAGGATCATTTATACATGTCAGTAAAGGGTGACTGAAACTGAATCTTTAAAAATAGACCTTTGCTGGTTATGATTTCATAATTCACCCCACTTCCCTCATTGCTCATTTAGTTGAAACATCATAATTTGCCCCCAATAAAATTAGTATCAAAAGAGGTATCAGTCTATGAAAACTATATCATTACACAAGTATTCTTATCTTAGCAATCTAGGGATTTCATAACTTCAGTTTCAAAATTTTTCTGTTAATTAGTAACTACCAAATATATCCTTTTTAATTGTTTTAAAGCTCATTTATTATTTTCCAGATCTTTTGACTCAGACCTATGTTAGGTATCTAGCTAACATGCTTACCTGAATTCTAAACAATTATTTTATTTGATCTGTATATCAATAATGATGGTCTGCATAAGTACAGGACCTGAATAATTTTATAAAAATTTTATATACTGACTGTATTTCTAATTTAACCAAGCTACTACCATCTTTCTCCACAAAAATAACAATTTCCTAGCTCTGACGTTATTTAAGGTTGTCTCTTCTCCTTTCCTCTGCTGCTAGATGCCCTCTTACCTGATGTTGCCTACCAGAATGGAGACCGAAAATGCCAATACTGAGGGGACAAAGGATAAACCAACGTTCTCTCAGGTAAAGCTTTAGGGTAAAAGGAGAGCTGGAAAAGTATGTATAAATCGTGTCTCTGCCTTTAATATCATGACTCTCTCAACACTACAGAGTTACTCTAATATAGGCATGCCAGGCACTGGGAGGGGCAGGCAGGCTTTCTGGCTCTCCTCCAATCAAGTAGCTCCATTTTGTCTATAGCAGAATCTATTCCAATTCAGATTGATGGTAAACACTAGAAGGCCATTTTGAATCTAAGCAAAGGATGTTTCCTTTCTCTCTTTATCTGCATCTTTAGCTCCTAATATTAGTTTTCTTTCTCAACCTTACCAAGATAATGCATCTCAAAATGTGAGTATAAAACATAGCATTAGAAAAATATATCAGCCTTGGAGGAACCTCTTGAAAATTTTCTTTCAAGTTCTGCTTGCTGGTTGAAGGGTTTAGGCCAGGGTGATACGTGTGCTATCAATCTCTTTTGAATCAAACAGAATTCTTTTTTTTTTTTGGGTGGTTTTTTTGGGTGGTACGCGGGCCTCAGCGGCCATGGCTCACGGGCCCAGCCGCTCCGTGGCATGTGGGATCTTCCCGGACCGGGGCACGAACCCGTGTCCCCTGTATTGGCAGGCGGACTCTCAACCACTGCACCACCAGGGAAGCCCTGAACAGAATTCTTAAGTTAGCTCAATCACTTTTCCTTTTATCAGATCTATATGTCTACTATTTCCCTTTAAATAGAAGAAAACAGCCAACTTCCTTCTCTTTACTTCCTCTTCTCTCCTTGCACACTTCTTCCGTGCAGTGCTCAAAAGCCCTGGAGGAGAAATCTGTCCAGGGGTCTGGCAATAAGCAACAGCAATAAAAATGTCTAATAGAGATAATGTCATCTTGGACAAGTCATTTAACTGTTGATGCCTCTATTACCTCATCTGTCTAATCAACAAAACAAAAATCTTCTAATACCTTACATATTTTTTTCAAAGTGTTTTTAATTAAGATATTCCCTATGTCTGTTTTAAGATTGAAATATAATTCACATACAGTGAAATGCACAGCTATTACATTTTGGATAAATGCTGGCAAATGCATACACTCATGTAACCCATATCCATTATCAAATATATCAGTAGATCATTTCCATCATACCAAAATGTTTCCTCATACTCCTTCCTATTCAGTCCTGCCACATAACCACGTCCCAACCACCAACCCCACAGGCCACCATCATTCTAATTTATTTTACTAGAGATAGACTTAGCTGGTCCTAGAACTATATATAAATAGATTCACAGAAGATATTATTTTGTGTCTGGTTTCTTTTGCTCAGAATGTTTTTCAGATGTATCCATGCTGTTGTATGTATCAGCAGTTTGTCCCTTTTTTATTGCTCCTTAATATTTCATTCCTTATTTCCTTAATTCTAATCCCTCATTCCTTTCCTATTATTCTTTAATATCCCATTACATGAAATATCACAATTTATTTACTTATCTTCCTGTCGGTTTTTGGGTTTTGCCACTTACAAATAAGGTTACTATATACATTCTTGTACAAGCCTGTTTTGAGAAAATTTATTTTATCTTGAGAGATTTAGGAGTACAGCTGCTGAATCAGACCACCAACATATGTCTGACTTAAAAGGAAAATGACAGTATTCCAAAATGTTTAGGCCATTTTACATTTCCAACAATAATATATGAGATCTCTGGCTCCTCCACATTCTTGTCAAAATTCGGTGTTAGTATTTTTAATTTTAGTAATTCTAGCGCATGTGAACTATTATCTCATTATGATATTGATTTTCACCTTTCTAATGAGGTTGAGGACTTTTTAATGAGATGCTTGGCTGCTTATATATCTTTGTGACATGTCTGTTAAAGTATTTTTCCATTGTTTTACTGGATTGTTTTTATTTCTATTTTTGATTTACAGAAGCTCTTTATATATTCTTAATACAAGTCCTAAATATTCAAAATATAAATATGATTTATGCATTACAAATATTTTTCTCAGCCTGGGGCTTATCTATGTTCTTAATAGTGTCTTTTGATGAGTATAAGTTTTAGATACTGATGAAATCCAGCTTAACATTCTTTATGTATAGATTTTCTTTTTCTGAAAAAATCTTTGCCTACCCCAAGGTTACAATGATATTCTCCCTTGTTTTCTTCTAGAAGTTTTATAGTTTTAGCTTGTATGTTTAAATCTATGATCCATCTCAAAATTTGTTTCTGGGTTGAACTAGGAATCAAGGTTAATTTTTTTTCCATATAAATACCAATTGTATCAGCTTATTCTGTAGAATAAACATTATTTTCCCATTGAATAGTTTTGGAGGTTTTGTCAAATGTCAATTGACAGTATAAGTGTAAGTCTATTTCTGTACCATTGATCTATTTTTCTAACATTATGATGCACTGATTACTGTAATTTCATAATGTTTTGAAATCAAGGTAGCATGAGTCCTCCATTTTCTTCTCTTTTGATAATACTTTGGCTTTTCTGGATCCTTTGCATTCCATGTTAATTTATAATCAGTTTATCAATTTGTTACAAAATTTTGGCCTGATTTTTCATTGGGATTGCATTGACTCTATACACCAATTTGGGAATGAAACTTTTTAAAAAATATAATAAGGAAAATACTGATAAAAAGACATTTCTATAGATGGTATTTCAAGAAGTAGAGGAATAAATTGGCATTTGGATTTTATGTAAATTTGTAGAACTTTCCTAAGCAAAAGGTGTATGAATAAAGATGTATGATCCAAGTGCTAGGAAATGTTCTAAACAAGCAGCAGAGAAGATTCATTAATTCAGTTGAGACTCTTATTGAGTACAATGTCCTAGCTGGCTAGGACCTCTGAATATAGGTGAGACAGTGCCTAGCACAGAGACAAAATTCAATAACTGTTGAATGAGTAAATGAGAAAGGCACATTCCTCAGAGTTTGTGGTCTAATAAGGGAGACACACATACAAACAAATGATTAAAAGGCAGAACTACCATACAACCCAGCAATCCCACTACTGGGCATATACCCTGAGAAAACCATAATTCAAAAAGAGTCATGTACCAAAATGTTCATTGCAGCTCTATTTACAATAGCCAGGACATGGAAGCAACCTAAGTGTCCATCAACAGATGAATGGATAAAGAAGATGTGGCACATATATATGGAATCTAAGAAAAAAAAAATGTCATGAAGAACCTAGGGGTGAGACGGGAATAAAGACACAGACCTAGCAGAGAATGGACTTGAGGATATGGGGAAGGGGAAGCGGAAGCTGTGACGAAGTGAGAGAGTGGCATGGACATATATACATTACCAAACGTAAAATAGCTAGTGGGAAGCAGCCGCATGGCACAGGGAGATCAGCTCGGTGCTTTGTGACCACCTAGAGGGGTGGGATAGGGAGGGTGGGAGGGAGACGGAAGAGGGAAGAGATATGGGAACATATGTATATGTATAACTGATTCACTTTATATACTGATTCACTTTCTGTTATAAAGCAGAAACTAACACACCATTGTAAAGCAATTATATTCCAATAAAGATGTTAAAAAAAAAAAAGTAATAAGAGAAGACCAATGGGAGGACATGAGAGGGAGCTTCTAAATCTGAGAGGTCCTCTGACTGCAGTAAAATGCAGCATAAAATTGCATGGAGTTTACAGTCCTAAAATATTCTAATTAAATCCTAAAAGGTACTTAAGGAAAGGCCACTTATATATTCTTTCTCTTTCTACTCATCCCTTCCCTGCTATTTAAAGAGAAAATAAATTCTAAAAATGCCACAGCTTTACAAGTAAAATTTAGGATTATTAAAGATTATTTATACTACACTTAACTAAAAATAAATATACCACTTTATTTTTCTGTGAAACTTATGGTGGATGAAGAACAATAAATCTATTTTCCTGTTTAAGGATCTTAATGTGACTAAGAAAAGAGCATTGGGATATGTTGGGTTTTTTGTGTCATTCTCGTTTACTTTAAGCATTAGTTTCTCTGGCTTTGTATGAAAATATTCTCCTTACACACTTTCATACTCATTTACTCAACTGTCAATAAATATTTATTTATCATCCACTGCATGCCAGGAAAAAACATGATGATCTATAGTTTTATATACCAAGTAAAATAAAAATACTTTCTGTCAAGTTTAATATATGTGGATGTTGTCTGAAATAATTCTTGGAGGATTTTACTACATGAGTCAGAAAGATTAATCTTGGAAGAAGATATCTGGGAAATAAAGTGAATGCAGAATTTAATAAGGCCTTTTTTCTAATTAAATGATGATCTTTAAAAATGTATATCCTTAATAAATTTGCACTAAAATTTCATAAGATACAACAAATACCAGCATGGGAGGTAGTTTTGGGTTAACTATGCATTCAGGGCAGGAGAGATTAGAAGTTAAAAGTGTGCTGTGGTACACATTTTGTTTGGGGGAACACACAGAATCCATAGAGTTTGTTAAATTTCAGACAAAAAGGGAAATATATCCTAACAAAAGATTTCAATAGAGATAACAGCCAGAAGATATGAAATAAATTACATCCAATGTAAAATTATAAGGAAGAAAAAAGTATGTGACAATAGAAAACAAAAATTAAATAGATGAAAATAAGTCCTATCTGACACAAGTAATAATGATATGAAATGGAATAAATTTATGTGATCAAGACATAGATATCCAGCTTGAATTAAAAACAATCCAGTAATATGACAAAAAGGACAAAAAATTTTAAAGGATAGGTGTCTCCTCAACCACACCCCCTCCAATGAGGCTATAATAAAGACAAAGACCCTATTTTTGATGCCTGATCATTGTTGACAGCTTTCAAGTCCCCAGCTTTCATTTACTCCTCTGCCCCACATCTGAGCAACAAGACTCCGAGCCCCCATTCTGGCTCCATCCACTAACCACAATAAAAACCCAAAGCCACCAGTGTCCCTTTCTTGTTTCACTCCCAATTGAATTTGAGTTAATTCTCCTTTGGGAATCCTTTTGCTGCTTACTACAATGAGTAATAACCTCTATTTCCTACCTCATTGGTCCCTATGTGTCTTTCCTCTTATTATCCATAAATGCTTGAGAAGAGAGGGTATGGATGGCAGCTGCCCAGCATCCACCAGGGAATCCTGGGTACCTACATAAAATAGAGGCCTTTCCTGACAACACTGTCTAAAATTCCAACCTACTCCCAGCAATTCTGTTTCTCCTCCACTGCTTTATTTTTCAGTAGCACTTATCACCACCTGACATACAATATGTTTTTACTTCTAGTTTTTCTTAATCTCTTATTATATGTTTTCCTACTAAAATATAAGCTCCTGACAAGCAAGATTATCACCTATTTCTTTCTTTATATCTAGGGCCTAGAACAGTGCCTGACAGCAGACATTCAATATTTGTTGAATGCAATAATGAAAAAGATATACCAGGTCAGCATAACCAAAAGAAGCCTTGGAAGCAATCTTAATATTAGGGAAATAAATATTTAAGGCAAAAAATTATGAGACAAAATGAGACATTACAAACTAATAAAATGGATGAGAGCTCAAGAAGATGTAACAATCATGATAATTATACATGTGCATCTGATATATTTCAAGAAATATATGATCTTGAAATATATCAACTAGCAACTATGAATTGCTGAGATAAGTGAACAGTACTTTTAGTTTGAGATGGTAACACATCTCTCCTTAAAACTAATAAATTGAGCAGCCAAAATAAACAAGGATATTGAAGTTCTGAATAATATAATAACTAATCTACATATATTATAAATAAAGAGAGAGAGCATATCCAAACCCCCGAAATACAGAAAACACAAATTTTTAAGCAAACTTGTAGAATTTATAAAGAAAAACTGATTAGAAACTAGGCATGAAGAAAGCCACAACAGATTTTAAACAGCATCAGAAAGACTATGATTTTGGTCCTTGTTGCAAATTAGAAATCAATTATAAAATGATATAAAATAAAACATCACATGTCTAGAAAACACAAAAACATACTACAAAAATAGTCCACTGGTTAGTGGGAAAATTGTAACTGAATACTTAGAGCTTAATTAAAATACTACATGTAAAAAAATATAGAATATAGTAAGGTAGTATAGGAAACTAGCTTTGCACATTTATTGAAAAACAAGGAATACTGAAAATAAATGGACTAAGTATTCAAATCAATAAGATAGAAAAAGATGAACAGAGTAAACCCAAAGAATTTAGAAGGAACAAAATTATAAAAATAATGAAAAAAATGAAATAACTGGAGAAAAACAACAATAACTTACAAATACAGATTATCGGTTAAAACTTAAGATAGTTATTTGAAAGTGTTGATAAGTTAGACACAAACAACTGGTATTACTGCTGAAAATAAAAGAGGAAATCACAATAAATATAGTACAATGTAAAAGGAAATAACTGTGAAAATACAAAAGCTTAAATAGTATTAATCCATTTCCAGACATCTATATAGTTCTCATCCTATAATGTGGTTTGTCACTCTCAAAGCCTTTTTCTTCTTTATAAAGTATGAAATTTTAAAATATTCTCAGATATTTTTAAAGATACATATATACACTAAGCAGATCCAACTAATAATATCCTTGCTTCCACCCACAACAAACTCTTCTCTGAACAAGATTTCCTCCTATCTGAGGTTCTGAGAGCACAGCACACAATGCTCTAGTCTTGTAGCCTGAGCTCTCAACCCATCATTTGAAGTTATCACAGGACAAAGAGAAAGACTTTTGGTTTAGCAAACAAAGCTCTTTATCACAGGATGTCTGCGTACTTCTCTCTCATCATCTTTTCACTCCATGAATTCAACTTTACCTCACAGACATAAATATGATGCTATTGATAGTTCCTGAATCTCATCTGTAAAACAAAAGAGTTTTACTATTTTTATCTCACAGCTTCAAGCTTCTATAACCTTACTTAATAACCGCACATGGACAGCACATGAAAATAATGAGACTAAGATTTATATTTGATCTCCACACCAGTTTTTAGCTACACTTACGATAATGGAAAAATTATAAATAAAAACTTTTATTGTGATTGTAAATTTATATCTGCTAACTCTTCCTTGTCTTCATGTTTTATCTCCCATCCAAACTAATTTCAAAGGCCTTTTGCAACGCTTTTGTTACAAGACTAGAACATCAAAATGCACAAACTATGTAGTGAACAGCAAGGTATTTTAGCAGAGCATTAATTTATAAACACACTCAGCATGTATTACATATTGTAGCAGCTTCAGTATAGCTTGTAAACTTTCAGCTTAGGTTTCTGTGAAAGATTTCCATTTTTCTTTAATAGTCTGTCATCCAGGCCTCCTTAATTCAAATTGTTATCGCATCTTACTGTTCTTTCTGGTTCTCTTAAAGCAGATTCCCATTTAAAGACTTAGTCTTTGAAGACAGTCTCAATTATGTATTCACAGTTGGGCTATGGATACCATTTTATTTAGTTTTATTCTTAAAACTTTTTGGCATTTAAATTTTGGAAAAATCATTACTACACATAACTAAGAGCATTTTTTAAGAGAGAAACAAGCAGAACCTCTCTTGCAGTTATACCAGTTCCCAAGTACATTTGAATTTTTATTTAAAATTTAACACTATTAAAAGGAAAACTGAGATCATCCACTGTACTTTGGAAGATGACTGCAGATCACCACAGAAGAAAAACATGGAGCCTCTTTAAATCCTCCTTAGCAGTATAATTTAATTAATAATCATATAAAGAAACAAATGCTAAATTTACAATAAAAATTCAGAGAAACAAGCAAAAGCAACATGGACTGATGTTTAAATTCTGCCCTCATTAGTTATTAAATCCATAGTTTTTGTGTTGTCAATAAAGGTTTAAAAGACATATGATCTTTAATTGCTAGTTACTATTAACTTAGGTTTCCTTGGTAGTTCTGTGCTAATTTATATGTATTTAGCTTTCAAAATTTAAATTGACCTAGATATTTGTGATTTTTATAGCTATTTTCCTATTGTCATGTGCTTTGAATTAGACAAACTGTGTTTTGTACTTTTCTTTTCAAAATAATAGCTGCTTCAATAATCCCATCAAGTTCTCAAATACAACCTGAGTGATTTATTTATTGGTAAGTTTCCCACTTTATTCAATGGCTGCATAAAACATGACATTACTTCTCTTTTGTTCTTCCTAATAATTATTCTTTTCTTGGAGGAAAAGAAAAATTGAAGACTGAATGATTAAGCTTTTAAAAAGCAATTCTAATTGTTGATGAAAGAGAAATTAAATGTGAAAGCATGACAAATAACTAAAAATTACCTGATTTCTCTACCTGTGTTAAATCTGTTTGTCCTTATTTCCTTTAATGTATCAAAATAGCATAAAGATTTTCTTTCCACTGATTCCCAAAACACTTCTAAAGAGCAAAATGAAAATTTTAAATCAACACTGTCATATTAGTCTTATATGCTCAGGCTTAAGAATATGAAAACTCTATTTTATAATATTTTACTCCTCTTTCTTTTCCCTCTCAAGCCTTGACCACTTTTACGACTAATCTTTCTTTAGCTAGTCATTTTTGTGGTTTTGAAATGTTTATATGTTTTTGTGTATTTTTATTCTGATGCATATTTACAAACAGGAGTAAATTATAATGCTACAAAAGGGTAACTAACAGACTAATGCAACCCACTTTGAAGAAACTTATGCAAAATTATTTTTCTACAATAAAACTTAGTATACAAAACGCATTTAAATTTTGGTTTCACTATGAAGTATATAAAACTCTTAAATACAATTTTTGAAACAAAAATATAATAAATATGTCATGAGTTGAGAAGGAAAAACATTTCTCAGTGAAGAAAGAAGACTAGTGCAGTTCAAATAAATAAATCATACTTTTTAAAAGAATAATGTTCACAGTAACAATGTAAATAGAATTCTACGTGCTAATTCTTTTCCTGTTCATACATTTGACCTTATTAATTTTAAATACCTCAACAATATAACATGCTATAATCTTGATGATGTAATTCTTTTCCAATCTAGATAAATAACACAGATGTTGAAGGGGTTCCTAGAAGAAAATTTGTTTCAAGATGATTGAAAAGTATAGCTTTCAAAATTTCTAGTCCTTTAGGGCATTTATAATGAATGAAACACCACCTTAAATTAGAATGAGAATCTATATTGTAATCGACTCTAGCCAACTGAGGTAAATTTAACAATGAGTATACATTCTCCAAACAGCACCTGAAAAAGAAGTCATTTATTCAATTGATAAGTATCTACATAATAGTTAATATTCAGAATGTTTGCAATATGTATATATTTTAGATTTTGTGGTAACAAAGACATACACAAAAACAAAGTCAAAATTTTAATTCATTTATTCCTTTGTACCATAACCATGTATATAAGAATATTCATTATACATAGCTTATGAGAAATACTGTATGTATTTCCAAAAAAGTCAGAAGATAAAGTGGAAGAAAAAATATATTTAAAGATAGAAATGAGAAAATAAAATAACTAGGAATAAACAAGAAATATGCAGGGGATATATAATATTTTTCAACACTGAGATAAGATTCAACATTCTAATGTCAATTATTTCTAAATTAATCTATAAATTCAATTTAATATCAATAAAACCTCAAACTGTAACTTTCAAAATTATGGCAAGTTTATTTTAAATTGTATATAAAAATAATTATAATGCTCTCTAAGACTAGGTGGGGAATTCTGAAAAAGTAATATGGGATGGGGGACTCACTCTGCCAGATAATAACATTTATTATAAAGCTACAGTATTTTACATAGTTTGGTACTGGACAAAGACTAATCAGTAGAACAGATAAGAATCCAGAAATACACCCATAAGTATATGGAAAAATATTATAGAACAAGGTGCTGCTTCAACGATGGTTGAAAGATAGAATTAATATCTTTACTGTTTGAATTGCTTAGCTGAGTGTGTGCATTAATTTTTTTTAATAGCAAGTATATATAATCTTTAGAGAATTTATATGTATAATGCATAGACATATATATAAATAAAAGATATGTAATATATTAACATATACATGTATAAAAACTAAGTAGAATATGTGTATGTGTATGCCTGCATATATACACTGTATATATACCTATATGTGTATATACTCATATATATGCATATACAATACATAAGTGTGTGTCAAAGAAGAATAAATAAAATGTTTAAACATTGTTAAATATGTCATTTGTTATAATATTTCTAGTTTGTTTTGGGGTTTTTCTGTTTCAATTTGCCTCAAGACAATTTTAAACTGTAATAATATAATCTTAAATTCAGGATCTAAACAGGAAAAACAGCATTTGATGCTTTTTAACTTTCCACTGTAATTATAGCAATATAATGGTATGAAAACAATGTTTCTGGGGCTTCCCTGGTGGCGCAGTGGTTGAGAGTCCACCTGCTGATGCAGGGGACACAGGTTCATGCCCCGGTCTGGGAAGATCCCACATGCCACGGAGCGGCTGGGCCCGTGAGCCACTGCCACTGAGCCTGCGCATCCAGAGCCTGTGCTCCGCAACGGGAGAGGCCACAACAGTGAGAGGCCCGCGTACCAAAAAAAAAAAAAAAAAAGTTTCTGAAAAAACATCAATGAAAAAATTCTATATAAAATTTATTTAGAAATTTAGATATTATTATTTAAATACTATCAATTTAATCAATCAATTTAATAATTTTAAAACAATTTAAAATGCACTTTCTGCAATAATGAGGTATTCTATTTTTTTTTAACATCTTTATTGGAGTATAATTGCTTTACAATGGTGTGTTAGTTTCTGCTTTACAACAAAATGAATCAGTTATACATATACATATGTTCCTATATCTCTTCCCTCTTGC
>NC_041228.1:29621001-29625289 GCF_002837175.3 Physeter macrocephalus | reverse complement strand
TGAGTAATATTCCATTGTATATATGTGCCACATCTTCTTTATCCATTCATCTGTTGATGGACACTTAGGCTGCTTCCATGTACTGGCTATTGTAAATAGAGCTGCAATGAACATATTGGTACATGACTCTTTTTGAATTATGGTTTTCTCAGGGTATATGCCCAGTAGTGGGATAAAAATAAAAGAATTTTGATAATAATTTTAGTAAGTAGCACATCTCACAAAAGAATTCTGATAGGACAATAATATAATGATAGTCCTTAACAAAATGTGTATGTATGACTGGAGACACCCCACACCAAAATGAGACGTTAATAAAATTAGCTGAAAAAATAAGCATAGAGATTGACAGCTCTGACACGAAAAAAATACGAATAGGGAAAGTGCCTACCCTAATTTCATGGAGTTCAGTATTCAAACAGTGTTTAGATCATTGGTCTCCAAGTTCATTTACTCTTGGAAAAACAAAGCTTTCTCTTTTAAAGAAAAAAGGCTTATTTTAAAGACAGAGAGAGAATATTCTTACACTACAACATGTTATTGACTTCAGTATAAACGAATCAAAAGCACATGGCTTGTAAGTTAAAGGAAAACCCCTTCAGGCTACACGTTTTATCAAACTTAGAACAAACTAAAATAGGTTTAAGATGTAAAAAATACTCAAACTGTGGTCAAAAGTACCCATCCCTGAATTAAACAAAACACCATGATCATAAAATTCTGTATATACAATTTAGAAGAGAAGAGCATGAGAAACTCCAATAATTATTAGAAGGTGAAATACACTTCTTCAGGAAATCCTGAAATCCTCTTCCAAAAATACATTGTATTTATAACATTTTTAGAAGTTTCATCCAAGCATCAAGTAATTTATGCATACAAAAAGGAAGCACTCTGCAAAGTGATACTCTAATATGAAATATAGTGATAACTCTGCTTCATTAAGATGCCTTTTCTTTTATTAACACCTACTTCCTACTCTCCCTATCCTAGACTCACAGCACCACTTCCTTCCAAATATACACACACACAACATACATGTTAACTTCTTTAGAATATGTTAAACCATTTCAATAATTGTGATGCTGTGGTGACTTTGTAATGTGTCAACCTAGCTAACTAATCCATATATCTTAGAATTCCTTTCCCTATATATTTCATTACAGTGTCCACAAGAGAGGATCTTGTGGGAGGTTTTGTTTTGTTTTGTTTTTTTAATTTACTTATTTATGGCTGTGTTGGGTCTTCGTTTCTGTGCGAGGGCTTTCTCCAGTTGTGGCAAGCGGGGGCTACTCTTCATCACGGTGGGCGGGCTTCTCACTATCGTGGCCTCTCTTGTTGCGGAGCACAGGTTCCAGACGCGCAGGCTCAGCAATTGTGGCTCACGGGCCCAGTTGCTCTACGGCATGTGGGACCTTCCCAGACCAGGGCTCGAACCCGTGCCCCCTGCATTGGCAGGCAGATTCTCAACCACTGCGCCACCAGGGAAGCCCCTTGTGGGAGGTTTTGAAGGTAGAAGTAAAGCACTGGTCATTTTGTTGTTCAGACACATTGTTGCTTATCTTCTGGCTCACCTCATGGACATGAGGCAGTAGTGAGGTTTGTACTTCCTCATTCTCCTTTGTATTAACCTTCAGCACTTTTAACTCCTAGGACGGAGTTTGCGTTTAGTTCTATGATTAAGAGATTAGTTTTTCTTTGAGTATACATAGAAGGCACCACTCTGCAAATTTTACTCAGCCCTTTTTCACTCAGTATGACAATCTCTAGGTCCATCCATGTGGCTGCAAATGGCATTATTTCATTCTTTTTAATGGCTGAGTAATATTTCATTGTATACATGTAGCACATCTTCTTTATCCATTCATCTGTCAATGGACATTTAGGTTGTTTCCATGTCTTGGCTATTGTAAACAGTGCTTCAATGAACACTGGAGTATATGTATCCTTTCAGACCATGTTTTTCTCTGGATATTTGCCCAGGAGTGAGAATGCAGGATAATATGGTAGCTCTATTTTTAGTTTTTTAAGGAACCTCCATACTGTTCTCCACAGTGGCTGTACCAACTTACATTCCCACCAACAACGTAGGAGGGTTCCCTTCTCTTCACACCCTCTCCAGCATTTACTGTTTGTGGATTTTTTGATGATAGCCATTCTGACTGGTGTGAGGTGATATCTTATTGTAGTTTTGATTTGCATTTCTCTTAATGTAGCACATCTTCTTTATCCATTCATCTGTCAATGGACATTTAGGTTGTTTCCATGTCTTGGCTATTGTAAACAGTGCTTCAATGAACACTGGAGTATATGTATCCTTTCAGACCATGTTTTTCTCTGGATATTTGCCCAGGAGTGAGAATGCAGGATAATATGGTAGCTCTATTTTTAGTTTTTTAAGGAACCTCCATACTGTTCTCCACAGTGGCTGTACCAACTTACATTCCCACCAACAACGTAGGAGGGTTCCCTTCTCTTCACACCCTCTCCAGCATTTACTGTTTGTGGATTTTTTGATGATAGCCATTCTGACTGGTGTGAGGTGATATCTTATTGTAGTTTTGATTTGCATTTCTCTTATAATTAGTGATGTTGAACATCTTTTCATGTGCCTCTTGGCCAGCGGTATGTCTTCTTTGGAGAAATGTCTATTTAGGTCTTCTGCCCATTTTTTGATTGGGTTGTTCGTTTCAATGATATTAAGTCACACGAGCTGTTTGTAAATTTTGGAGACTAATCCCTTGTCGGTCGCATCGTTTGCAAATATTTTCTCCCATTCTGTGGGTTGCCTTTTGTTGTGTTTATGGTTCCCTTTGCTGTGCAAAAGCTTTTGCACTTAATTAGGTCCCATTTGTTTATTTTTGTTTTTTATCTCCATTACTCTGGGAGATGGATCGAAAAAGATATTGCTGTGATTTATGTCAGAGAGTGTTCTGCCTATGTTTTCCTCTAGGAGTTTTATAGTGTCTGATACCACGTTTAGGTCTTTAACCCATTTTGAGTTTATTTTTGCTTATGGTGTTATTAGTGTTCTAATTTCATTTTTTTACATGTAGCTGTCCAGTTTTCCCAGCACCATTTATTGAAGAGACTGTCTTTCCTCCATGGTATAGTCTTGCCTCCTTTGTCATAGATTAATTGACCAACAGTGCTTGGGTTCATTTCTGGGCTTTCTATCCTTTTTCTATGTGTCTGTCTTTGTGCCAATACCATACTGTTTTGATGACTGTAGCTTTGATAGAAATGAATACTGGAAAGCACACTGAAGATCAGCTGGTTTAATATCTTCACTCTCTGGAGGAGAAGCATGGGTCCAGCTAGGGGAGAGACTTCCAGGTGACAGGTCATCCCTGGAGCCAGTGGGAGGCAGACCAGGCCCAGGCACCACCAGTCCACTGCTCACTCTTCCACATGACCACGTCCTGCAACAATCCCAGCACCCTGGAGAGTCTTTAATGAGATGTCCTAGTTATTTTGGTGACAAGGTATTTGAAAAATAAGGTCTGTGCTTTATATGACAAAATGCTACAGAAACAGAAGCTCATTTTATTCATCACTGCCTGTGAAGGATGATAGGCCTATTTTCTGATTTTGACATTTATTTGAAATTCAGATTCTATTGTATAACCTAATACAAGTTGTGGAGATCATTAATATAAATGTGAAAATCGCAGGGTGAAGTGGGAGAACAGAGGAAAAGGAACATTCTTAAAGTTCAAGCCACTTTCCTGTGCCACTTTACAGCATTTAATTATCTGCTCTTCTCAAACACAAAATTCAAACACTGAGCTGAAATTCCTCTACTCTCTGAACCTCTATCACCTGTTCTGAATAAAGAACACCGTGGACCTCATCTACATGGACCTACATCTGCATGTCCAAGAAGCTGTGGGCAAACTGCTATTTAAAGGAGCCCTGGTGTTGACCTTCTGGTGTAGAGGAGTCAAGATGCCTCCCTTATTTAATTTACCTGAAGGGGAGGTGGACCCCTGACAAACACTCTGGTAAACTAGCAGTTTTACAATCTCTGTGGTCCTGCGTCTTTCTGATATCTTTCAAATATCAAAATAGCAGCTTGTCTTGAAGATTTTTCACCTTTACAGCATATCAAAGAAAAAACATCTCTAAAATATGCCTTTTGTTCTACTAACACCTCTTGCAAAATGTCTGGTGGGAGAACAGATGAATTAATGCATATATGTGGAACCTAGATAAATGGTACAGATGAACCAGGTTGCAGGGCAATATAGACACAGATGTAGAGAACAAATGTATGGACACCAAGGGG
>NC_041228.1:29555489-29620854 GCF_002837175.3 Physeter macrocephalus | reverse complement strand
CTGTATGAAAAAATAAATAAAATAAAATTCAAAAATTCAAAAAAAAAAAAGAATAATCATGACCAAAAAAAGAGTACTAGCTTTTGTAAGAGACCCACACGATCCAGGTGAGAGGCAATAAGAAATGGCAAGGATTTCAGTACAAATTCATGGGCTTATTCTTGTTCTCCTTCACTGTGTGTTTTGGGTTTCCAGCTTTTTCTTGCTCTCTTTCACTTTATACCACCTCTCCTTTCCAACTATCTTTCCTCAGGACTTCAAGTTTCATCATCATATGTGAAAATAACAGCTTTACAGAGGCTACTTAACCAGCTCCCACAATTGTATTAGATCAAATCCTTGAAATAAAATGGCTAAAACACACACACACACACACACACACACACACACACACACATTCTAGTTGTTCTGCTTCTCTGAACCTTGATTTGTACAGACACTCAGAACTTAAGGCTCACTAGAGGCAGATGGGTAGTTTATGTGGGAATCAGAAAGACCTTCAAAATGTCCTATCATTTATACAGCTACATGCACTACAGATTTTCAAGTTCAGCTCTGAAAATGTGTATGCAACAAGTATTTCTTCAGATGCAGATGTTTATTTGAAATGTTCTTGAAAATTCTAGTCAGTATTCTTTTGGTTGCAAGTGACAGAAACCTATCTTCAACTAGCTTAGGTCAAAAGGTTCATCTATTGAGTTATGATGGCAAATAATAGGAAAGGCAGGAAAACTGGAAACAGGAATTGAGAAACCATCTGAACTTTCACTGACCTCTAAATTGCCCCTCTCTCTGTTTTAACTTCTGTCTCTCAAACTAATCTTTTGAGAAGAAGCTCAAAAAAGATCCTGGTACTTTCAGGCTCTATTTGCCTAAATGTAACCCAACAAAAGAAAGGGGCACTTTCCTTTAGCTTCTGTTAAAAAAAAAAAATCCTGGTGGAAGCTTCTAATCACCCTCTGTGATTAAGACTCAGGCAGGGAAGAAGAAAAAAGCTAATACTGTTTGACAGACTCCAGTGGAACCACAGGATTCAGAAAAGGAGTGTACTTCCTCAAATAAGACAAGGTATGGCTACCAGGAAAAGGTGGGAAGGGGTTAAAACAAAACAAAACAAAAAAACTACAGATATCCATGACACTGGGTTAGTTCAAATTTCCTTCAAGGTTTTGCCTACTTTCTCTCACATATAGGAATCATTATAAAATATATCTTATCCAAAAAGGCAGGATTATCTATGATAATGCAAACATTTAAAAAGGGTCATGGCTAATGTACTAATGTCAGTTTGGTGGAAGGTCTATGCCCACTGAACTCTGTTGACAGATACACCTTGTCCAACATATGTATCAAGCATTTGAACCAGGGCAAAGATAAGGGCTTATTAAATTTATGGTCAATAAGAATCTGAGTGGGAGAGAAAATGTGCTCAATGACTGAATACAGATCTAAAAGTACATCAAAAAGGATGAATAACTGTTCACAGTAAACTAGTTAGAAATCAAAAATGATATACAGGAAGACTTTAATTTGTTTGACAACCAACTAACCAACCGACAAATAACAGCAATTTTAAAATAGAGAAGGCCTTGCTTAATGGCAGCGCTACAATAAATATTTAGAAAGTATATATATATATATTATATATATATTTTGTGTGTGTGTGTGTGTGTGTGTGTGTGTGTGTGTTACGCGGGCCTCTCACTGCTGTGCCCTCTCCCGTTGTGGAGTGCAGGCTCAGCAGCCATGGCTCACAGGCCCAGCCGCTCTGCGGCATGTGGGATCTTCCCGGACCGGTGCACAAACGCGTGTCCCCTGCATTGGCAGGCGGACTCTCAACCACTGCGCCACCAGGGAAGCCCCAGAAAGTATATTTTTATGTGGGCCTCTCCCTCTTTCTATCTATAGCAGACTCTTCTCTTTACTCAAAGGATGTGTTTTTATTGAATTTTAGGTAAAAAATTAGCTACAAACAAACATAGGTTGAAGAAATAGAAACAGAGCATTAAATTAAGAGGATTGCTTCTAACATCAGAAACAAGACAAGTATGTCCACTTATGCCACTTTTATCCAACATAGTTTTGGAAGTCCTAGCCACAGCAATCAGAGAAGAAAAAGAAATAAAAGGAATCCAAATTGGGAAGGAAGAATAAAACTGTCACTCTTTGCAGATAACATGATACTATTCATAGAAAATCTTAACGATGCTACCAGAAAACTACTAGAGCTCATCAACGAATCTGGTAAAGTTGCAGGATACAAAATTAATATACAGAAATCTGGTGCATTTCTATACACTAACGACAAAAGATCAGAAATAGAAATTAAGGAAACAATACCATTTACCATCACATTGAAAAGAATAAAACACCTAGGAATAAACCTACCTAAGGAGGCAAAACACCTGTACTCTGAAAATTGTAAGACACTGATGAAAGAAACTGAATATAACACAAACAGATGAAAAGATTTACCATGTTCTTCGATTGAAAGAATCAATATTGTTAAAATGACTATAGGCAATCTACAGATTCAAAGCAATCCTATCAAATTACCAATGGTATTTTTCACAGAACTAGAACAAAAAATTCTAAAATTTGTATGTAAACACAAAAGACCTTAAATAGCCAAAACAATCTTGAGAACGAAGAACAGAGCAGGAGGAATCAGGCTCCTTGACTTCAGACTATACTACAAAGCTATAGTAATCAAAACAGTATGGTACTGGCACAAAGACAGACACAGATCAATGGAACAGGATAGAAAGCCCAGAAATAAACTCATGCACTTATAATCAATTACTACAACAAAGGAGGCAAGAATATACAGTGGAGAAAAGACAGTCTCTTCAATAAGTGGTGCTGGTAAAACTGGACAGCTACATGTAAAAGAATGATATTAAAACATTCTCTAACACCATATACAAAAAGAAACTCAAAATGGATTAAAGACCTAAATGTAAGACTGGATACTATACAACTCCTAGAGGAAAACATAGGCAGAACACTTTTTGACGTAAGTCGCAGCAATATTTTTTTGGATCTGTCTCCTACAGTAATGGAAATACAAACAAACAAATAGGACTTAAGTAAACTTAAAAGCTTTTGCACAGTAAAGGAAACCATAAACAAAACAAAAAGACAAGCTGTGGACTGGGAGAAAATATTTGCAAATGACGCTACTGACAGGGGATTAATTTCCAAAATATACAAACAGCTCTTGTAGCTCAATATCAAAACTCCAGCAACCCAATAAAAAAACGGGCAGAAGACCTAAATGGACATTTCTCCAAAGAAGACATACAGATGGCCAACGGGCACATGAAAAGATGCTCAATATCACTAATCATTAGAGAAATGAAAATCAAAACTACAATGAGGTATCACCTCACACCAGTCAGACTGGCCATCATTAAAAAGTCTACAAATAATAAATGCTGGAGCTTATGTGGAGACAAAGGAACCCTTCTACATTGTTGGTTGGAATGTAAATTGGTACAGCCACTGTGGAGAACAGTATGGAGGTTCCTTAAAAATCTAAAAATAGAGTTATCATATGATCCTGCAATCCAACTCATGGGTATATATCTGGAGAAGACTCTAATTCAAAAAGATACACACACCCAAATGTTCATAGCAGCACTATTTCCAATAGCCAAGACTTGGAAGCAATCTAAATGTCCATTGACAGATGAATGGATTATCTTCTCATGCAGTGTTCACAACTAGGAAACTCCAACCCTATTCATTATGATGAACACTAACTTTATCCCTGATTCAGCTTTAATGTTTTTGTTCTCTCTTTAATCTTTCTCATTTATCTTCTATCTTCTTGACTTATATGTATTTTTATAAGCCACTTCAAATCATTTTTTGAAGATGAGTTTAAGTAAATCAATCACTAAACAAATAAATTCCTATAAATATTTTATTAAGAAAGATCTTCTTCATGCATAATTGAACTTCTCCCCGCATAACTGAACTTCTCCCCATTGTAAATTAATCTGATTGAAAATTTGGCCTGCAAAGTGAGGAAATTTGAATGGGAGCCATTTTGAAAAAAAAGAGTTCAGAGTTTTGTTTTCAACGTAGACTAACAAGTGACATTTTCCCTTTATAACTTTTTAAAAAAGACCCCCTAATGTAAAATTCATTACATAGCCTCCATTCTAGAAGCAGTCATTGATTATATAATTTCTTGAATAATGAAATGAACAATGCTATTCCATTTATATATTTATAATGTTTATTTTTCTTCATATGTCATGACAGACTGATATTGGTCATGTCTGAATAAGGATTTAAGACCAATAACTGTGTTTAAAAAATTGTCCTTTGATTTTTGACAACAGGTACTCATGCTTTGGTTAAACCTTTACAGTCTGTAACATTGGTCTCCCATGTTTGAAAGGCTCTTATTGTGAGGACAAACTTGCTCTGCTTTTCACCCAGTGACTCATAACACTGAAACAACCTAACTTTGTCTTCATTGTGACAGAAATGTTCTCATTTAATAGTTGTTACAGACCACAGCTCATTCGATGAGCTCCACTTAGCTGTAACTCTGTAAATACATCTCCTATAATTGGTGCTGATACGGGAGAATTAACCTTTCAGGCCTCTTTCCATTTGATCCTACCTGTTGACATTTGTATGCCAAAAAAAGAATACGTCAGTGGCATGAGAAAGAGTAGATATGAAGTTCCAAAGTGCTTGTCTGCCAAATAGACAGGTTTAACTGAGTAAGGTGACTGGGAAAAGTGTGAAGATCATGCCAGACATTGGAATATATGTTTAGAAACAGGAAAAAAACTGACTAGCAGGGAAAGCTAATGGGAAGAAAATCTCTGGGAAGAAAGCAGATGATGGCAGGTGACAAAGTGGACCATGAAGAGGCGAATAGAGGAGGACAATTTGCAGAGATACATGTAGTACTCAACATGAAAACTGGGCAGCCGGTCAAAGAGACATCAGCCTTGACCGGTCAAAAGCACATTTTGATTTGACTATTCACATCTTGTTGTTTGAGTGAGAATTTCCTTGATCATCTGGGAAAGTAGGGAAGGTCAACACACAAAACACTTGTGGAGGCTTATAGAGAGGATGAAGGTGACAGAAAAATGACTTATGATTATAATACTGTGGGGCCACATAACAAAATGTTCACTCTAGGTAATGGATATCTATGTTTTTAATAAAGGAGTTGGGGGGAAATGCTACTAAATCTACCTGTATACAATGACAGGTGCTTAAATCTTGCTCATTTATTTTCTAGCCTTGTGTAATTACATTTCTTTATTTTTGTTTAAAGAATGCTTTCTTCAATTGGCTGTATAAGTCCCAAGAGGGCAGGGATCACATCTACTTTGTTCACTATTCAGGATACAGTAACAAGCACAACACCTGTCACACAGAAAACATTGAATATATATTTTACCAAATAAATAAATTAGTATATGAATGGCAAAACTCAATTTACATGGATGTTTACTGGTGTGTGGCTGACTTCTAGAACTATGACCACTGAAAACTAGAGTTTTGGGCTTCTATGTTGACAAAATATCAGTATATTTGAAACATCTAAATGAGCATTTTTGTGTTTAACTAAATATTTATCATTTTATAGGAACTGTGTTAAAGAAGGAGGACTTAGCAATACTTTTAGTGTTTTCTGGCTCTGGAGAAGTGAGAACAACCATAAATAGAGCTAGAGTCCTGTTTTGGTTTTGGGTTTTTGTTTTTTAATTTCTGGAATGTATGGAAACCACTAAAAATACTAAATATTTAAAAGATGGAGAATTTAGATTAGTTTTAGGATCATACAACAGGTTCAGTCTTTCCTCCATTTGGTTGTCAATCTCTGTACTCAAATTAAGAGGATATTTGAATCTATCTGTCACCCCTCTCTGTTTACACTTAGATTTGAAAACTAGATAGCACTTGGGTAATACAGTGACTTAATTTAGACAATGCCATATTTTAAGGAGGCACTGATATATATATATATATATATACACACACAAATAAATTTCCCAGAGCTGAAAAAATCTCAGCACATCTGGTCTCTAACTTCTTTTCCTAGAAGAGAATCTAAGCAAAATCTCTTTTGTGGTTTTTTAGGAAGCAGCATGCTCCTGTTCACCAATGATACTGGTAACATCTCCAGAGAAACAGGTGCCTGTGCATATGGGTCTCTGAGCTCACAGGGTCCTGTTGAACCCTCTTGTTGGCAATCCATACAGTCCCTATTGAAGGAGTGAGATTTTGTGGAAGAAAATCCATCTTCAAACCCAGCAGTAATAAAATGTCAATAGCAGGAATAAACATAATTATATTCCCATGTGGAGAGGTTAAGGAAAATAGAGAACAGGGGTAACCACGTAGGCACTGGCAACTCTACAGTTTCTTTTTGGCAATCTTGTATTGAAACTCTCACTATAATTTACTTTCAAGACCATGAAACTGAGTTTAACTCACTAAAGCCTGCATGAGAATCTTATTTTCAGAAATCTTCAATTGCTTACAATTGATTATATCTTGAAAAGTCTCGCCAAAGCCAAGATTCCTCTGCATAGATTATTACCTTGTGCGGCAGGAACAAAGAGAGGAGCCTGCAGGAAAACATGTTCCTTCCTGAAGTTTAAACCAAAGGCAAAAATATATTTTACTACCTTCTCATCCTCCACTCCTCTTGGCTTTGCATTAAAAGAAAGGTTTTGTTGTTAGAGGCCAAAGCAGAAGCACACAATCCCAGACAACTTCTTATATGGCTTGCTGAAAGCAGACTAGTGCTTAAAATGCTCAGCTCCTACGTCAGACTACCAGAATTTGGGTTCCAGACCCACCAACTAATAGCTTGCTGATACGAGCAAGTTATTTAGCTTTTCTAAGCTTTATCTTAAAATGAAAACCTACTCATCACACAATGTAAGTGTTTAAGATGACTGGTTTGTGCCTAAGCATCAGAAATGTTAGCCATTATTATGATAAATACTGATTTCTTATGAAAGAGTGTGTATGTGTGTCGTCAATCTCTGCACTCCTATACTCTAGCAGTAAAGGAAAAGGTATATAAATGAATATTTTGGTTTTGTTTTTTTAAATACACTATTTTTTAGAGCAGTTTTTTTTTACATCTTTATTGGAGTATAACTGCTTTACAATTTTGTGTTAGTTTCTGCTGTATAACAAAGTGAATCAGCTATACATATACGTATATAGCCATATCTCCTCCCTCTTGCATCTCCCTCCCTCCCACCCTCCCTATCCCATCCCGCTAGGTAGTCACAGAGCACCGAGCTGAGCTGATCTCCCTGTGCTATGCGGCTGCTTCTCACTAGCTATCGATTTTACATCTGGTAGTGTACATATGTCAATGCGACTCTCTCACTTCATCCCAACTTACCCTCCCTCCGTGTCCTCAAGTCCATTCTCTACGTCTGCGTTTAGAGCAGTTTTAAGGTCACAGCAAAACTGAGGGGAAAGTATAGAAAGTTGCCATATACTCTCTGCGCCCCAGCATGCACATACTCCCACATTATCCACATCCCCCACCAGAGTGGTACAGTTGTTACAACTGATGAATCAACACTGACACATCATTATCACCCAAAGTACATAGTTTATATTAGGGTTCACTTTTGGTGTTGTACATTCTATGGGTGTTTATATAAATGATTTTTATTTCCAAAAATGCTGAGTAATAGTCCTTTACCAGTATACATAAATAATTCAGTGACTATTAATGAAACCCATCTTATTTCATTAAACCTGCAGTTGACTGGGATATAACAAAAGAGCACTAAAAGACATATCTTTCACTGCAAGGATTTTACTATTTTAATGAAATAATAAGTGATACTATAATACAAAATTGTTAACCAAGTGCTTTTCTGAGTGTCTACATGAAAGGCAGTATCCTAGAACCTTCTGCAGGAGAGGAGACAGGAATATAAAAAATAATTTAGCTGTATATAAATATGTGTATTTAGATACATATTCAGTAAGCTTTTTATTCTACTGAGCTTTAAGTTTTATAAAATATATAAGACATAGATCTAGATAATTACAATTAAAAGATGAAAGTGACAAAATGATGTGATCGAGAATTGCTGGAATATAAAGACTTGCTGGAACTCACAAAGGGGAGAGATTTATCCTGACTAATCTGATGTTGCTTAACAAGACTCTTAGTTTATTAACAGGTTCTGAACAAAGGCTGAACCTTTATTCGGGAGAAAAGCAGAGATAAAGTTATAGGGTCAAGGAAATGTGAAAAAGGTCATTTAGTCATACAATCAGTTCAGCATAAATCTATCCTGTGCCTATCTGGAACCAGCTACTGTTGTTGGTGCTGGAGATACGGCAGTACACAAAAAAGGCAAAAATCCTGTCCTTAAGGAACTTACTCTCCATTGCAGGGAAGCAAATTTTTAGTTTGACAGAAACAAAGGAGACAAGCAATCAATAAATAAAACAAAAAAGTTGGGGAGGAGAGAGAGAAAATGTTTGGGTAGGTACACTGACAGTCCTGAAGGTCAAGCCAGAAAAATCAGACTTTTGTTGTTTAGACAAAGGTAAGTCATTAAAGTTTTTTGAGCAGCAGAATATCCTAATCAGATCTGTACCTCAGGAAGATTAACTAGGTAGCTAATTAGCAAGATAAAGCCAAGAAGAGAGGAATGGGTAGACATCACAGCAGTTCTGCAAAGTAATAACATGGATAAGCAGGTCAAGGGAGAGATAAGTCAGGTACTTGAAGAGAATATACAAGGAGTCTGCAGAGGCAATGTTAAGCTCTAAGGGCACAGAAAGTTTGTGTCTTTCAAATAATGCAAGGCAGTGCCTTGCCAGCACTTCATGGCATAGTTCTTCACAAAAGAGATTAAATTTGAAGTGTTCCCTTTTCCTCTGGCAGATTAATTCTCTTCAAAGTGGTCAATTAACTTGATCTTTACCACTTTACAAATATTTCCTTCTTTTGCTGAAAGCAATGGCTGCTGAGGTAGAAATACCGGGCTCCAGATAATCAGTAGAGACCTCCCATCATTAAATGTCCCTATTCTGAAAGGAACTCTGAGGAATTGGGAAAAAGGGACCTCATCGTTGGAGTTTAATTCTATTGTCTTCCTTGCTACTCATCTGTTTAGCAAATGAAGAGAGCAATTAACGATGACATGAATGAAAAGCAGAGGGAAATGTGTAGACCAATCCACAACTGTCTCCAAAATGAGCTTGATGCTTATTTTCCCAGTCTTTAGACCCCCGCCTTTATCCTTGATTTTTCTTAATTTTTTCATTATTCTCAAAAGCACTAATGTACAAAGTGAGTCTCTAGTCAACTTGCAACAAGGTGGGGTAAAGAATTGTCTATTAAATTCTCAGCTCCCATCTGGAGGAGCTAAGACTTCTTCAAATATTAGCAACAAAATGGATTACAAGAGTGACACAGAAATATAAAAGTACCTCAAGTTACCTGAACAAAACACACATTATCACTACTCACAACAACCTTTTTGAGGACCCTAGAAAACTGGAAAATAGGAAAACACACACATACACAGTATGCACATACACACATACACAAACAAACACCCAAGTAAACACACATACACACACAATATACCACTAAGAAATACTGAGAAATAAAGGACTTAATTGGCACCTAAGCACTTTTTATATTATCTACCCCCACCTTGCCAAACACACACACTTTTTTTTTTTCTTCCTTTGCCATTCGTGGATTCTAAGAATAAAGAAATATAAAGTTCAGGATCTCAAGTCATGTGATCCTAGGAGCAAATTCAATTTCACCACTTACGTTCTATTTCCTTAGGCATTTTACTTAAACTTTCTGAGCCTCAACTTTCTCATCTGTAAACAGGAGTAATAATAATACCTACCTCTAGGTTCTAATGTATACTCAATGAGATCAGAGATAAATGCTTACAATGCTGGGTAATTAAGCAATCAATAAATGTTATTTATCATTGTTTATTTTGTTATCATTGTCATTATTATTAAACATCATAGACGAAGGGAACCACATTAGTAAAAGGCACAATTCCTTGGGCATGCAACACAGTTGAAACACCAACGTGTGCCAGTAGGTCTTGAAAGTGCAAACTCACTTAAAACCCAGGCGTTCTGGGTCAGCTACTATCACCTCTAAGAGTGAGATACTTACAACTCCAAAACTTAAAATAGCTCTGAAGTGTTGGCAAAGATATCCTTGTTGTGAAGGTATAACAAGTGCCCTTTGTGAATTTCACTCCCCAAGTGTTAACTGACATACAGCATGCAACACTTGACAGTCTCTTTCAAAGGCAGTTTAAAAGAAAGTGCCTGAAATACGGAGAATTTGGCTGCTCATTATAGACACTACTTTGGCAAACATCATGTTGAGGCATCAAAGCTTTTCAAACATTGGAGGACCTAACTCAGACTCAGATAAGCAAAGCTGATAAACTGTCCCTAATTCCAGGGTATATCTGTTTATTATAATTGTTCTTACCAGCTGAAACTATAGGCTTAGTATAATTTAACAGTCCAAACAGAAAACTAATTTTTTAAAATTTCTATGTGGTTTCTTTTATTCTTGACTTTTCTGGAGTAGCAAGTGTGAGGATGGCAAGTCTTCACCTGCAGATCCTAACTCTTCCCTTATGTGAAACCCTCTCTTTCATTGCATTCTAGCTTTCTTAAGGGTCCCGCAACTTCCCAGCCTATTTAAGAAGTCATCTCTAGTACTGTGAAGAGACAAGGGCTCTCACTTCTCCCTGGAACTGTCCAAGCTCTGTCTATACTACTAAAACGAAAATGAATTTTTAAAAGAAATTTAGAGCTATATGTGATAAATGTCCTATAGTTATTTGTACATACTGAAAATTTTGGATACATCACTTGTGATATATTCATAGTTCAGGTATAAACAGTTATAGAATGTGGATCATCTTATGAGTTGGTATGTTGTACCTTCCCCTTTATAAGAGCTTAAAATTATGTCTATCAAGAGCATAAATGTTGTGCTAGGACACAGATAAGTGTACAGGCTAACAATCAAACTATTTATTTATTTATAGCCGCTTTTTTCAGGACTAGTTTCAAAAAGGCCTTTCCTCCTTTACAAATAACTCGGTTACCTTTAGTTTGCAAACTTCTTGAGCACATTAATTCAGAAAACATTTCATGAGCATTGGCTATGTACCAGCAGCACTGTGTTGGGCCATGGGACAAAACCATGAAAAGTATAAATTGCTTTTTTCATGCAGTATGATAGATACTATCATAAAGATCAACTGGGTGGAGGTGGAATTAAGGGAGTAAAAGTGCCCAGATCCCAGTTCCAACTCATGGGGGGAAGGGTTTCCCCACCACTACCAAGCAATACTACCAACACCAACTGCATGTCCTACAATTCAACTCAACTCTGACATTATGTACCCTGAGATAGCTTAGTTTCCACAGGTTAAGGGTTCAGTCTGATGGGGTTCAAAATGAGCCACCCCCAAATGTGCCACTTTTGCATAAGGATTATTTTGAACTAAAGGCAACTGAGACCCTGTGAGTTCAAGAGGAAATTTTGCCCCTCGCTTAACTACCTAGAAGAATTTAACTGAGGGTTTTTCCCAGAAAAAGAGTTATTACCAGAGAGAAATTTTTTTCTGAGTGGCCCATCCGTATGGCAGGGCAAACATCTAATTACCCAACATCTGCTCTTCTTCTTATAGTCCTGGAATTACCCTCCAGTCCTTGGAAGCCCCAGGACCCTATACCATTCCTTAGCTTAGAATGGCTTAGATCTTTCTGGCTTTGAACCTCTCTTATATGTGGGGTGGGGTTCCAGTATGTATAAAATTCAATTTGATTTCCTCTTGTTAATTTGTCTCATGTCAATTTAATTCTTAGAACAGCCAGAAAAATCTAGAAAGTTAGAGGGAAGTATTTTTCCTCCCCCACAAGTCCTACAAGACTGCCCTCCCACACACATAATTTCAGAGGCCAGTTGCAAGCCCAGGTTGTTACCTATACTTCTGACCAATGGCTATAAGTTAGAGGTTTCCAAGACCCTCTTCCTTGGGTTCGATTAACTTGCTAGAGCAGCTCACAGAACTCAGGAAACGCACTTACTCACTAGATTACCAATTTATTATAAAAGGATATAACTCAGAAACAGCCAAATGTTAGAGATGCGCAGGGTAGGTACAGGGAAAGGGGACAGAGCTTCCATGCTCTCTCAGAGCTTGCCACTCTCCTCAAATCTCCACTTGTTCACCAACCCGGAAACTCTCAGAACCCTGTCCTTTTGGGTTTTTATGGAGGCAAGATTGATTAAATCATTGGCCACTGCCAACTGAACTCAATCTCTAGGCCCTCTCCCTTCCCGGAGGTGTTGTGTGTTTAGGGGGTGGGGAGGCAATGAAAAGTTCCAACTCTCTAATTGCGTGGTTGGCACGGTTGGTTCTCCAGGCAACCAGCCCCCATCCTTTAAATTACCTAGGGGTTTTCCAAAACTCACCTCATTAACATAACAAAACACATTTTTATTGCTCTTAGCACAGGAAATCCCAAGGGTTTCAGGAGCTGTGAGCCAGAAACCAGTACAAAGACCAAACATATATGGAAAATATGTTTTGGTCATCTGAATGACCAAATATGTATTTCTTATAAATCACATAAGCATAAAGACAGTGCTTATTTAGAGACAGGAAGATACTGGGAAGGCTTCCTACAGTAATGAAGCCTGAGCTGAATGTAAGTATTGATTAGTTAAGGTGTTCTCGGTGAATTTAAGGTTCTTTCTTCATGGCAAAAGAATTCGGAGACAAAGTGACAAGTAAGAATCAGATTTATTTAGAGAGAAACACACTCCACAGACAGTGTGGGCCATCTCAGAAGGCAAGAGGCAAGAGGTCTCGAAATATGGTGTGGTTAGTTTTTATGGGCTGGGTAATTTCACAGGCTAATGAGGGGGAGGATTATTCTAATTATTTTAGGGAAGGGGCAGAGATTTCCAGGAATTGGGCCACTGCCCACTTTGTGGCCTTGTACAGTTAGCCTCAGAACTGTCACAGTGCTGGTGGGTGTGTCACTTAGCATGCTAATGTATTACACTGAGCGTATATAGTGAGGCTCAGGGTCTACTGGACGTCGAATCTTCCACCATCTTGGACCTGGTTTGTTCTCACTAGTTTTCGTCATGTACTGTGGCTATGTCATTCTTTTAAAGGTTGTCCCCTGCCCCCTTCCCTCCTGTTTCAATGGTATGGGTAGAATTGGGGTTGAGGTAGGTAAGAGATGATATGAGAGAGAAGAGGGGAGAAGGTACAGGCTGAGGCAGAGAAAAGCAAGGCCAGAAGACAGAGAAAGCAAGGCTTTCTCTGTCTTTTTTTTTTTATCCTAATTAGAGTGGGAAGCTGTATTCATTTCCTATTGCTGCTTTAACAAATTATCTCAAACTTAAAACAACACAAATTAATTATCTTACAGTTCTTGAGTTCAGAAAACCAGAATTGGTTATCAGTGCTGTGTTCCTTCTGGAGACTCTAGGAGAGAATCCATTTCCGTTTCTTTCCCAGCTTCCAGAGGTTGCCCACATTCACATTTCTTAGCACGTGCACCCGTTATAGAAATTCCATCACTACAATGTCACATCTCTCTCACTCTGACTCTTCGATCTCCCTCTTTCACTTTTATAAAGTGATTACATTGGGCCCACCAGGATAATTTCCCCATCTCAAGATCCTCAACTTAATCACATCTGTGAAGTCCCTTTTGCCATATAAGGTAACATATTCACAGGATCAGGAGATTACGATATGGAATCTTAGGAAGGACACTATTCTGCCTACCACGGAAGCTATTTCAGGTTTTAAGCCAGGAGCTGAAAGATCTGAGTTAACATAAAATTAACTGAAAATAATTTTTTTTTTTTTTTTTTGCGGTACGCGGGCCTCTCACTGTTGTGGCCTCTCCCGTTGCAGAGCACAGGCTCCGGACGCGCAGGCTCAGCGGCCATGGCTCACGGGCCTAGCCGCTCCGCGGCATGTGGGATCTTCCCGGACCAGGGCACGAGCCCGCGTCCCCTGCATCGACAAGCGGACTCTCAACCACTGCGCCACCAGGGAAGCCCGAAAATCAATTTTATAACTCATGAGTTTCTATATTCTAGCAACATCAGGTAATCATGTTAAAAATATCTTTTTAGGTATCCTACTGTTTTATAGCCAGTATTTCTCCTTTCTTTTCTCTTCCCCACTCAGGGATGTGTGTGTATTTATAATTATATGGCCAATAACAAGCACACAGAGAATATGTGGGGATGAGGGCTTCTATACCTAAAAAGAAAATTACTCATGTTCAATACATACATTTGGGTTCTTAGCCTGAATTCATAACCCCATGAGAAGTCAAGGGCAGCCCATGCTGCAAAGACAGGCATATCTGGATATAAACCCTGGCTTTGCTATTTCACAGATGTGTGTTCCTTGGACAAGCTGCCTGAGCTTTTTGTGACCCAGACTCCTTACCCATTAAATGGGCACAACAATTCTTCCCAGCAGTTTTGTTGTAAAAATTCAATAGTATAATACTGGCAATAACATTTTGATATTCACAGCATTAGGCTTTTATAATGGAAAGGTATCATACACCTATGCACATGTCCTGTGGTATCTTCTCAAATACAGAAATTATACATGAATAATATAAGCCAGATATGGCAGTGTGCAAAAAAAAAATACTAGATAGAATCTCTCACATTTAGTCTAACCTGACAAAACACTATTTTTAAAAAAATAGTAGTCAATAACTATTATTGTAATTATTCATCTGTTCATAGACAAAAAAGAACTGTGATATATTTTCACTGTGAATATTTTATAAAGTTTCCTTCAAATTAACATCTTTTTAGGAGCCACTGCTGGCCTGGAGCTTCCCAGTGCATCTCCTCAGGCCCAAGCTGGCAGCCTTATTCTTTTTCTTTATTATCATTACTAACAGCTACTAAAGAACAGAAACTGGTAACATTCATGCTCCCAGGGTTCCAAAGTAATTTCCAAACTTTTTCTTTCTCCAGACTTCAGTCACCCCAAGGGTGTGAGTGCACAAGATATTCAGAAATCTGAAAGAGGCTTAAAATCACATTTTCTTTGAAATAATAAATTGGTCCTCAGGCTACTTTAGCATTCTGTCCATTAGAGGATGTGCATATAAACTAATGCTAGGACAAACAAAGGAAGGCCCAAATTAATGAAATGTGTTTGCGGATGCTCATCACAGCCAATATCAGGGCAGAGATACAAATGAAGTCACCTTCAGATGACAGACAGAAAATATACTGGGCTTGAAGTCAGAAAGCCTTCATTTTAATCCAGCAGCTGGAAGGGCATTTACAAGTCATTTATTTCAACTCCCTCATGTTGTTGATTCATTCACTCAGAAAATATTTATCCAGGCCCTACCATGTGTCGGGTACTGTGCTAGGCACTAGAGAGAAAATGAGCCGCAGTACAGTGAACATAAAGCTAACAAGGTTCAGAAAGTGCAGGCCTCATGGAGACATTTCTGATATATACAAATTCTTTTCTCTTTTTTTATTAGAATCTTTCATTCCAAGGTTTGTGACATAATCTGCTTTTGGAAGATAATTCAAGAAAAAGGTAAAACATCTGTAGAAATGAATAACTATTCAATAAATATTACTTGAGTGTTTTTCTTTTGCTTTTACACTTAAAAAGTCCTTGGTCATCCTGAGTTCAAATATTCATATATAACTTCTTTTTAATATTTACTTTTGACATTAACTGTTTAATACATTTAAATGAATCCGGTTCAATGAGAGGAAAAAGTCAAATATTGTACTACTCAATGAATAATCTATAATAAATTAATGAGTGATTCTTAAACCCTTTTTTAAAAAAATCAGTTTATTCTGTTTTAGCCCTTCCTATTACTGTACTATGCCTGAGTCTAGAACCATAACATGTTGTTATAAATGTCTCAAGTTTTAACAAATTTTCAACTGGTAAGATGAAATCTGTCTTTTTGCTCTATTTTCCTGAGTTTAATTAGCACTTAGAAGATATGTTGGTCTTCCTAAGGGATTTTCAGAGGGTAATTTTGATTACACGTAATTTTTATTTTAAATGCTGATCTTAGAATCGAATGGCCCATGTTTCTTATAATTGGTTGTTTCTCACTGTATAAGAGCTATTGACCATGGTTTCTGGAGAAAGAACTGACTTTAGGTACAACACAGGGTAGTAACTAGATGAGTCTGGAACAGCGGTACTGCCAGACAGTAAGAAAATAGTTAAAAAAAAAAAAATGATGGGTGTGTTATAAGGACACAGGAACCAGATGGAAGAGGTTCCTATTGGCCAAATCTGAGACAATTTGAGCACCAATATTAAGTTCAGTAATGAATTATAAACCATTGAAAAATAGGAATTTACAAATCCACACCAATAATAATCAGATAAATAATTAAATGGAGAAGGAGGATGGGTTTTGCTTATAGGAGAATGACAAACGCTGACTGAAGAATATGGAGGGAGCGGTGGAGGGAAAAAAATCATTATTTTGCAACTATCTCAGTAAAGATTGAACCAGGAAAGAAATGTCAATGGAGGCTAAATGCAGGAAAATACTTTGCTGAGAAGAAAGATATTTGCATGGTCTTAAAATGTGTCCCTGCAGACTGCTTATTTGTCTTGTGTGTGTGTGGGGGGGGTGTTTAATACTTATTTTTATTTATTTGGCTGTGTCAGGTTTTAGTTGCAGCACACAGGATCTTTGTTGCGGCATGCGGGATCTTTCGTTGCGGCGTGCAGGCTTCTCTCTATTTGTGGTGCATGGGCTCTAGAGCGTGCAGGCTCAGTAGCTGCAGCACACAGTCTCTCTAGTTGTGGCGCGTGAGCTCTAGAGCAGTAGGCTCAGTTGCCCCACGGCATGTGGGATCTTAGTTTCCCAACCAGGGATGAAACCCGCATCCCCTGCATTAGAAGGCGGATTCTTCACCACTGGACCCCCAGGGTAGTCCCTGCTTATTTGTTATAAGGGGGGAAAACAGTTATTACAAAATAGAGAAATTATCTCCACAAGTGATCAAAATTAGTATTACCAATGAGGGGCAGATGTACATGGGGTGCCTCCAGATGCAATGGCCTGTAAAAGACACAATATCACCTATGACATATTCTGACTGAGAATACATAAT
Organism: Physeter macrocephalus; assembly: GCF_002837175.3. Taxonomy (NCBI): domain Eukaryota; kingdom Metazoa; phylum Chordata; class Mammalia; order Artiodactyla; family Physeteridae; genus Physeter; species Physeter macrocephalus. Next base: position 29,603,636 of record NC_041228.1, on the reverse strand, counting down.
CTGAATCTAATCATGAGGAGACATCAGACAAATTCAAAGTAAGGAGTATTGTTTAAAAAAAAAAAAAGGAAGGGACTATATTCCTCAAAAATGTCAAAGTCATAAAAAAAAAGAAAAAGCTGTGGAAATGTCCCAGGTTAAAAGAAGTTAGAGAGGACTTCCCTGGACTTCCTTGGTGGCCCAGTGGTTAAGAGTCCTCCTGCCAATGCAGGGGACACAGGTTCAAGCCCTGGTCTGGGAAGATCCCACATGCCGTGGAGCAACTAAGACCATAAGCCCCAACTACTAAGCCTGTGCTATAGAGCCCTCATGCCACAACTACTGAAGCCTGTGTGCCTAGAGCCCATGCTCTGCAACAAGAGAAGCCACTGCAATGAGAAGCCCGCGCACCGCAATGAAAAGTAGTCCCCGCTCGCCACAACTAGAGAAAGCCCACACACAGCAACAAAGACCCAATGCAGCCAAAAATAAATAAATAAATTTATTTTTTTAAAAAAAGATGTTAAAGAGTCATGACAACTAAATGTACTATATGAGCCTAGGCAGGATCCTGTACTAGACATAGAGGGAAAGTATTAGGACATAGGACAGTATTAGGTCAATTGACAAAATAGGAATAGAAATGCTAGTTTAGTTAAAAGTGTTTCATCAATGTTAACTTTACTCAAGTTGATAACTGTACTGTGGTTATATATGAGAATATTATTCTTCTTGAGAAATACACGACTAAACTATTTAGGTTAAATGGCCTGTGACAACTGGGCCTTAAATGACTCAGAAAAACAAATGATGCAGAAGATAGCTAGATGGTTAGATACAGATGGATAGATAAAATAGATAGGTGGATAGATGACAGATTTAGAGAACATGATAAAGAGAATGCTATAAAATATTAGCAATATACAAATCTGAGAAAGTGCATACATGTGTTCTTTGTACTTATTTTTGCAATGTTTGTAAGTTTGAACGTATTCCAAATAAAAATTTTTAATAATTAAAAATAAATAGAAAATAGTGAAACAGTGGGAGAAAAAGTCAAAAGCCCTTCCTCTGAACCATCCAATCAAAGTAGATTTTCCCATTATTTTCTGTTGCTTCATCCAGATAATTCCTTTTGTAGTAGTCAAATTATTTGAATTATTTATTTGTTCAATATTTGTTGATTATCTCCCTGTGAAACAATCCTTGAGCACAGGAGTAATGCTTGTTATTGTTTACCATCACACCAGCATCTAGTTTAGTTAGTTGTACAATGTAGACAGAGAATAAATATCTTTTGATTAGATGGGGGAAAAGCTATTGGTTTTATATATTTATCTTAATATCTAGGTACTTTCAACTTTATCTTTTGTTTCTAATTTTTTAATAATGCGATGTGATACTTTCACATTGGGGGGCTGATTGGGGTGGAGAATGCATACATTGAATTTACTTATGTAAAGTATTGTGAAGAATACTATTAGAGTATTATTATTAAAAGAATGTGATATCTACATTCAAAGTACTTAATTTAGTCAAGAAGAGAGCAAATTATTTTATTTATTATGATCCCTAGAATTCAAAACTTTGGCCTAAAGGTTATACAATAGTATAAATTGTTAATCTCAATGAATGAAAATACTGAAGTAAACTAAAACTTGTGTAAATATTTCTGGCTTAGTATCCATATCCATGTACATAGATTTTGGAACACAGTCATATAATGAATCAATTATAGAGCTAAGAACCTGAAAATCTTCATTTTTAGAATAAATACTGAAATTATGACAGCTTTTTAAACACTGAAGTGGAATAGCAAATTTGAAACTTTGGAAAGAAAAATAAACCATTGAAAAATGCCACACTACCCAAGCTATATTAATAATGACTTCACCTACAGTAGAAACTAACACAACATTGTAAAACAACTATACCCCAATAAAAAAAAATTTTTTTAAATAATAATGACGTCGCCTAATTAATAGTGAGTGACTTTGGTGTGTGGTTACTTTTGGTTATTCATTAGTTCCTTCTTTCATCTTTCAAATACTACAAAATATCCAAAATCATATATAAGAAATAAAACACATTTTTGAAATGGTTTTATTTAGTAAAAATAATATGTATAACCACTTGATTCTGATATAAAGTTCTAAACAACAAAAAGTAAGAGTTGCTAAGTATAAAATAGCCAACGTTTTAAGTCCTGAAATAAATGTAGAGAAAAAATAATAAAAAAATAAGTTTTTTCCAACTTTGAGCCTGACAGAAAACTAACTACATAGTTGGACAAAACTGTCAAAAACAATCATTTAGCTTTGCCGATTCCCCCAGAATGGGCTCCTTTGATATGAGGTGTTGACATTTAAAGCAGTGACCCTGGTGGGAGGCAAAGAGTGACAGACAGCAGCTCCGCTAGTCTAAGGTTACAGTCCTGCATGAGGTAAACAATGGACTAGTGAACTAGCCAGAGACTTTAATAGGGAGTTTTAGGATGGGAGTCAGGGGTCTGGAGTAATCAAAATTAACATGACCAGTGAACAATATGAAAATAAAAGAAAAAATTTCACATACAATAGCAGCAATAAAGAATAAAATACTTAGAAATAAACTTAACAAAAGTCATTAAAAATTTGTAAATTTAGAACTATAAAACATTGTAGAGAGAAATTAAGAACGTCAAAACAATAAGAGAAAAGTTCAATGTTCATGTATTGGAAGACTCAATATTAAGATTGAAAATCTCCCCAAATTTGTCTGTAGATTCATCATAATTGTTATCAAAATCCCAGCAATCTTTCCTGTATAAAGTGACAAGCTGATTTTAAAACTGATATGGAAATACAAAGAACCTGGAATAGCCAAAATAATTTTGAAAAAGAATACTGAAGAACTTACATTACCTGATTTCAAACCTTAGTATAAAGCTATAATAATTAAGATAATGTGGTACTGGTGTAATGACAGGCAGATAGATCAATGGAACAAAACTGATATTCCAGAAATAAAACCTTACATTTACAGTCAGTTGGTTTTCCACAAGGGTGTCACAAAGTCAATTCAATGGAGAAAGGATAATTTTTTTTTAAAATGGTGCTGGGACAACTGGAAATACATTTGCAAATAATAAAATAAAAATAAAATTTCGACCCTATATCTCACCATATACAAAAATTAAATCAAAACGGACCATAGACTGAAATATAAGAGCTAAAACTATAAAACTCTTAGAAGAAAATATATGAAGAAAATCTTTGTGACCTTGGGTTAGGGAAAGTGTTCTTGGACAGGACAACAGATGTACAAGCCACTAAAAAAAAATGCTGACAAATTGGACTGCATTGAAATTAAAAACTTTCGTTCTTATAAAGACACTATTAAGAAACTGAAAAGACAAACCACAGAGAGGGAGAATGTATTTGATAATTATATATCTGATAAAAGACTTGTACCCCCGCCCAAAAATAAATAATAAAAAAAAACAAATAAATAAAAATAAGAAAAGACTTGTACCCAGAATATATAATGAAATCATATAACTCAATAATAAAAAAAGACAAAATGTAAAAATAAGCAAAAGACTTGAACAGCTAGTTCACTAAAGAAAACATATTACTGGCTAATAAGCACATGAAAGATGTTCAACATCATTAGTTGTTAATTAAAACCATAAATTAAAACCACAATGACATACGACAATAGACACGCCAAAATGACTATAATCAAAAGACATACAATACCAAGTGTTGACAAGGATGTGAAGAAATTGGAACCCTCATATGTGCTGGAGGGAATGTAAAATAGTACCGCCTCTTTGGAAAACAGTTTGGTACTTTCTGAAAGGTTAACCATAAACTTAACATATGAATCAGCAAATCCATTCCTAGAAATCTACCCAAGAGAAATGAAAATTTATGTCCACATTAAGACTTCCATGTGAACGTTCACAGGAGTCACTGATCATAGCCAAAAGCTGGAAACAATTCAAATGTCTATTAAATGATCAGTGGATAAATAAAATGTGGTATATCCATAAAATAGAATACTATTTAGTAGTAAAATCCCACAAGGATGAACTTAAAACAGGCTTTTGAGAATTTATTGAGTGATGAAAATGTTCTAAAACTGAATGGTTGCATAACTCTAATATAATTTACTAAAAATTTTTCAACTATACACATAATGGATAAGTTTTATATATATGTAAATTATATCTCAATACTGTTGTTTAAAAAAGAATAATTTGCTATATGATGAGTTAACAGAGTGAGAGAAACATTCTCAAATAATTTTTTAATAAAGTCTAACATGTTCCCTGCATACACCCATTACCCACACACTTCCATTTTATATCGTGGCCCTCCCTCCATTAAATAATACCACAACGCAGCTATTTCATCAGGATATGGTTACTACAACAAGGGTATTAATACAAAGAAGTAAGTTTTTTTTCCTTTAAGCTTCAGGAATCTAAATATATAGGAATTCTTGGCTTCTGTATTTGGATAAAGCCCAAAACATGGACAAAATATATGAATTCCTCATATTCAAAAAAGGTGAACAGGGCAGAAATATCTGGAGGGAGGATCTAGGCAGAAGGCCTCAGAGAACTCTACCAAGTTTTCTGCAGTTCTAAAGTAGCAAGGAAGCAGCCAGCTTTGACCTGTGCATTAGAGAGAAGTGCAAAAGTAGCTCAGAGAGACAACTAACTCCACAGAGATCTTAGAATTCAAGGCAGAGTCAGAGTCCCCAAACCTTGTTACTACATAAGCTCCCCAGCACACAGATTTGATTCCAGGAATGGAAGGAGGGAGGGAAATGAAACCCTGAACTTCTCAGATTACAATTATTCCTCCTGGCAGAAGGTGAGCATAAAACAAAGAACAAGTTTGCTCACAGAGAACAAGAAACAAGAAGTTACGTTTCTTCCTCACCAAATTCCTAGACTGAGATTTATGCCTGCTGTATAACACTATGAAGTAACGTTTCTCACCCTTTTTGGTATTATCACCCCCTAAAGAGCATTCCTAGGCACTTTTTTTCCTAATTACGCTCCTCATAAAATTTTAAAAACACAGATCTACTGTATATCTATTTATATGTTGTACTTATATATGTGTTTTACACATTAAAAAGAAAGTAAGATTTTTTTCACCTCTCCCAAGAACCAATTTTTCCCCCCTTGGGAGCAAAATCACCCTGTTAACAAAGTATTCTATAAAATTCCATTTGATGGGACACAGAAAAGATATAAGCCGAATAACTGATGACATTAATTTATGTCTAGCACTTTACCAAATATTTTCTTATTCAACATTTCATTTGGCCCCTTCTACAAATTTGTGAAATACCATTATCATCCTCATTTCACAGATAATTAAATGACTACTCTGCTAATCATCAGTTAAGCTGGAATTGGAACCCAGAAGTTCCAACTCAAATTATATGATCTTTCTACTTCACACCTTGCATCAGAAAACATTTTCTTCTGGGGATGGTAGCAACTATGTCCTTTAAATAATATAGCTGCAATAACCTGAGTCGCCAGAAAATATAGTAAAGGAAATCACCCTATATAGGAGAGAAACTGACCAAACGTTCATCACTGATTGATTTTCACCATAAAATCAATCCAGTGATTTTATGAACAAGATGCCTTGTTCATGTCTAATTACTAGGATTTTGGTGGAATAGCCGAAGAGACATCAGATATGCAAAGTTCAGTATAAAAAAAAGTAATGTGCAGATCACTAGGAACTTGCAATGGCTTTGTTTACCCTACTATTGACATTGTCATATAACTCTAGATAAGTGTATTGGCATTTTAAATAGTTAAGAGGCTGATATAAAAACACGTGCGAAATACTAATTCAAAAATATTGCTTAAAGGATATTAAATATATATTTATAAACACAAAGAGAAACAGAGAGATTAACATTTCATACATATAACAACATATATTCCAAGTCAAGACTTTGTCTCTTATTGTTGTTAATGAGCAATAAATAGCCTGACCCAAAGAACTGATTCCAAAACTAAGTCCATAGTTTATTTATCAGAATAAAGTTATAGAGTAAAATGTGTAAACACTATTTTATTATAACTATATTTACAATTCACATTCAGATTCTAGGCATGAATACCAAGTGCCTTGTCATAGCTATAATTTAAATATTCTATGCCAAATTCTTCTGTCAATAGTTACAAAGGAATCACTGCTACACTGTTTCCCTAATCTTAGCAGGATCACAAAATGATGTTACTCCACAGACTGGAATATATGATGAGTCTATTTTTAGTGGTTTTGAGGAGCTTTTCCTGGCAATGACCATATGAAAGAGCAACTCTCTTTTTCAGCTATGTTCCCACTGAACTCATCAGCCTCATCTTCTGGAAGAGTATTAAATATGCTTCCCACTTTAGAAAACAAGATAGAGGAACAAAGAAACAGCAGACAATCTGAAACAAATCTCAACATAAAACTGATCTAGATGTTTATGCCACAAAGTGACAAAGGATACACCAATGGTTCATACCACAGCACTCTGAAACCTCTACATACTGAATGGGATGAATCTAATCCTAGTAATCATGAATGCCTTGGACTGATCCAACATTTCTGGTACAAAATGAGAGAATCAGCAGGGCAGAGAGTTGGTGAAAGGCGATCCCAAGAGAGGGGTAGCAAAAGTCCCCACAGAATGAAAGAGTTTGGCATGTTTGTGGAACCGAGAGAATTCTAATATGGTATGAATTCTCTTCAGGGCTGGCCAGAATATTCTTCACGGAAATCATTTGACATGTTTTAATTGTTATTCCTGTTTCTCTTTGGCATAATTAATGCCATAAAATAATAATATAATCAGTAGATAAATGACAGCGATTAGAATAATTCAAGTAGTAACAAGTAGTGAAGAAAAGCAGACGGGTTGCACCAAACCAGTTTTGAGAGTGTTTGAATTATTATGTATACAAAGTTGACACACCAAAACACCTCTAGATTGTAACTCCTTTCATACTAAAAAGGGCATAATCCATCATGACCTTTCAAATTCAGGAAATTCAGATATAAGTGTGGTTTTAATAAAAGTGTTTCACTTGATTTTTAAAATAATATTTTTCTTTAATATCCTGAGAAAACATTTAGATTAGAAGGCTTTGACTCAATTTTTTCTAAAAATGTACAATGAAACACATTGAATTGAAGGTGATGGTGTTGAAATACAGAAGTAAGTCAACTTAAGGATACTCCAGTGATTTTATATGCTACATTTTTCCTGGATGAAGGAATATATCTAGCTAGCTAGCTACAATTGAACATTTTGATTGAATTGAGAAATCAATTTAAGGCAAATGGCATGACAATCCATTCAAATAAACATTCTTTTGAAAAATGTAAAACTGTTTACTAAATGCATCTGTCAGGCAAAGTCTAAATAATGCCTGAATCAAATGGAGGAAATCAAGTTGATGATTTTACTGTAGCCATGACACAATCTTTTCTACCTTGCTAAAATAAGTATGTAAACTGAGTAGAAGAGCTGCCTAGATTTGTGTAGCAAAAAGAAGAAGTCAAAGGCTAATGAACAGAATATAGTAATCACAGAAACTATTTCTTTTTATTGCAGTATAGTTGATTTATAATACTGTGTTTGTTTCAGGTATACAGCAAAGTGATTCAGTTACACATATTTTCAGATTCTTTTCCAATATAAGCTATTATAAGAAAGTGAATATAGTTCCCTGTGCTATACAGTAAACCCCTGTTGTTTCTCTAATTCATATACAGTGGTGTTTATCTGTTAATCCCATACTCCTGATTTATCCCCCCTCTCCCCACCATCTCCTTTGGGAATCTTAAGTTTGTCTTCTGTGAGTCTGTTTCTGTTTTGTAAATCAATTCATTTGTATTATTTTTTAGATTCCACAATGTAATATTTGTCTTTATCTGACTTAACCTTACTCAGTATGATCTCTAGGTCCATCCAGGTTGCTGCAAATGGCAATACAGTGTATTCCATTATTTTTTTATAGCCGAGTAACATTCCATTTTGTGTGTGTGTGTGTGTGTGTGTAAACACACACACACACCCCACATTTTCTGTATCCATCTGGGGATTAACACTTAGGTTGCTTCCATTTCTTGGCCATTGTAAATAGGGCTGCTGTGAACATTGGGGTGCTTTTATCTTTTAGAATTAGAGTTCTCATCTTTTCCAGATATATGCCCAGGAGTGGGATTGCTGGATCATACAGTAACTCTATTTTTATAGTTTTTTAAGGAACCTCCATAATGTCTTCCACAGTGGCTGCACCAATTTACATTCCCACCAACAGTTTAGGAGGGTTCCCTTTTCTCCATACTTTCTCTGGCATGTATTATTTGTAGACTTTTTGATGATGGCCACTCTGACTGGTGTGAGGTGATACCTCATTGTAGTTTAGATTTGCATTACTCTAATAATTAGCGACGTTCAGCACCTTTTCATGTGCCTGCTGGCCATCTGTGCAAAAGCTTTTAAGATTGATTAGGTCCCACTTGTTCATTTTTGCTTTTATTTCTTTTTTCCTTGGGAGACTGATCTAAGAAAATACTGCTACAATTTATGCCAGAGAATGTTTTGCCTATGTTCTCTTCTAGTTTTATACTGTTTTGTCTTATATTTAGGTCTTTAAACCATTTTGAGTTTATTTTTGTATATGGGGTAAGGGAGTGTTCTAACTTCACTGATTTACATGAGGTTGTCCAGCTTTCCCAATACCACTTGCTGAAGAAACTGTCTTTTCTCAATTGTATATTCTTGCTTCCTTTATCGAAGATTAACTGACCGTACAGGTGTGTGGATTTATTTCTGTGGCTCTCTATTCTGTTCCATTGATCTATATGTCTGTTTTTGTGCCAATACCGTGTTATTTTGATTACTGTAGGTCTGTAGTACTGTCTGAATCCTGGGAAGTTTATGCCTCCAGCTTTGTTCTTTTTCCTCAGGATTGCTTTGAAAATTCTGGGTCTTTGGTGGTTCCATATAAATTTTAGGATTATATGTTCTGGTTCTGTGAAAAATGTCATGGGTAATATGATAGGGCTCACTTATCATAGATTGCTTTTGGTAGTATGGCCATTTAATAATATTAATGCTTCCAATCCAAGAGCATGGGACATCTTTCCATTTCTTTGAACCATCTTCAGTTTCCTTTATCAATGTTTTATAGTTCTCAACATGTACGTCTTTCACCTCCTTGGTTAGGCTTATTCCTAGGTATTTTTTTACACAATTTTAAATGGGATTTTTTTTTACATTCTCTTTCTGATATTTCATTGTTAGTGAAAGAAATGCATCAAATTTCTGTGTATTAATATTGCATCCTGCTACCTTGCTGAATTCATTTATTACTTCCAATAATTTTTGTGTGGAGTCTTTAGAGTTTTCTATATAGACTATCATGTCATCTACATATAATGACAATTTTACCTTTCCCTTCCAATTTGTATACCTTTAATTTCTTTTCCTTGTCTAACTGCTGTGGCTAGGACTTCCAATGTTGAACAGAAGTGGTGAGAGTGGCCACCCTTGTCTTGTTCTACAATTTAGCAGGAAGGCGTTCAGCTTTCCACTACTGAGTATCATATTGGCTGGCGGTTTGTCATAAATGGCTTTTATTATGTTGAGATACGTTCCCTCTATACCCACTTTAGTGAGAGTTTTTATCATGAATGGATGTTGAATTTTATCAAATGCTTTTTGTGCATCTATTGAGATGATCATGTGGTTTTTGTCTTTTGTAGATGTGGTATATCACATTGATTAATCTGTGTATGCTGAACCATCCTGCATCCATGGAATGAATCCAGCTTGATCATGATGTATGATCCTTTTCATGTGTTGTCAGATTCGGTTTGCTAGTATTTTGTTGAAGATTTTTGCATCTATATTCATCAAAGATACTGGCCTGTAATCTTCTTTTTTTGTAACATCTTTGTCTGGTTTTGGTATCAGGGTGACGGTGGCTTCATAGAATGACTTTAGGAGTGTTCTCTCCTCTTCAATCTTTTGGAAGAGTTTGAGAAGGATTGGTATATGTTCTTTGTATATTAGGTAGAATTTCCCAGTGAAGCTGTCTGGTCCTGGATTCTTGTTTGCAGGAAGTTTTTCTTATTACAAATTCTTTTTCACTTCTAGTGATTCAGCTGTTCAAATTATCTATTTCTTCTTGACTCAATTTTGGCAGGCTGGGTCCTGGATTCTTGTTTGCAGGAAGTTTTTCTTATTACAAATTCTTTTTCACTTCTAGTGATTCAGCTGTTCAAATTATCTATTTCTTCTTGACTCAATTTTGGCAGGCTGTATGTTTCTAGAAACTTCTCCATTTCTTCTAGGTTGTCCAATTTGCTGGCTTTTCTTATGATTTTTTGTATTTCTGTGGTATTGGTTGTTATTTCTCCTTTTTCAATTATTTTGTTTATTTGGAACCTCTCTCTTTTCTTCTTGGTGAGCCTGGCTAGAGGTTTGTAGATTTTGTTCATCCTTTCAAAAAACCAGCACTTGGTCTTACTGATCTTTTCTATCGTTTTTTTAAAACTCTATTTTATTTATTTTCTCTCTGGTCTTTTGTTATTTCCTTCCTTCTGCTCACTTTGCGTTTTGTTTGTTCTTTTTCTAATTCTTTTAGGTGGTTAGTTAGGTTGTTTATTTGAGATTTTTCTTGTTTCTTGAGGAAGGCCTGCATCACCATGAACTTCTCTCTCAGAATTGCTTTTGCTGCATCCCAAAGATTTTGTAAGATTTTCTTTTCATTGCCATTTGTCTTGAGGTATTTTCTGATTCCCTCTTTGATTTCATCATGACCCATCAATTTTTTAGTAGCATGTTGTGTCTCATAACTGCATGTAACTGAGTGACAGATGTGGCTTCAGCTTGTGCCATATATTGACCACATCCTCATACGTCCATCCATCTCCTCTATATACAACCAGTAAATGAGGATGGCATAAACTACCTGGCTTGAAAAACAGCTCATCGGGCTGAGACTGGGGAAAGATATTCAAACTTGAAAAGTTGGTGTGTTTCTCTAGCTGTAAAAAATGAACAGGAAACGGAGGGGAAATAGTGCAATTCACCTTAGCAGTTTCCTGGGTGCTTACTGGGAGAGAGAAAGAACCACAAAAAAAATCCCTCTCATGAAACTGGAGGAAGGGCTTAGAATCTAGAAAACTAGCAACCACTCCTTGCCTGGAGCTGCTTAACAGTAGAATCTGCAAATTCATCTGGGATAGATCACAAGGATGGGGCAAAGGCAGGTCTAGGCTGGAAAGGGCAAGGGCCAACCACAGTTTTCTCTGAAGTTACATTTGGTACAGAAGAGAATCCTAAATTTTCTGTGAGCCTAGAAGAGGCTACAAATGTTAGCTGGGCACATTAGTCAATCCACAAGTCCCCAAGAGGGACCTTGGCATGAATTATGTGGAAGAGTCTCTGGGTGAAGGTCAAAGGACCACTTATGCCATGAAATTTCATGGAGGCCCAGCCGAGCACCCCAACTACCCAGTATGACACACTGTAGTGCCAGCACTATGGTCACTGTGCTATGCGGGCATTAAAAACTGATCACCAAACCCTTTCAGGTCACTAGCGGCTGGAGCCAGCATAAAGCTCTCCTGGACTATTTGGGTTACCTCCCAGTACTAACAAATGGGCAATCATATACACAGACCCCCACTCCCCCTCCTACCAACACCATACAGGTTTCTAGCACCTTAAGAAATTAAAATCACGAAGAAGGAATGGGAAACCCTTGAAGGGAAAAGAAGCTTGATATGTAGAATTTTAAACTGGACTACAATACCTATATTTGTTTGAAGAAACTTCAATATCAGTCTACTAGTCTAGAATAAGTTGTCTGAGCTAGATAAGACAAGAGGTTTCGCTTTTAGGAAAGTCTGTATAGTTATAAAATGAGAGTTTCATTTTTTTTTATTTCATTAACTTTTGTGAACTACCACAACCATGAAGCATCCTATCAGATATTTTGAAAAACAAAATGGTCTTTTCCTCAAATTGAACAAAGTTAAGACTACACAAAGCTTAAAAATTCCATAAGAAATTACACTTAGAAATGCAGGAACCTAATGGTAATTTAAAAATATGAAGAAGAAATAGTAAAATAATCATCTGTTCAAAAAATGGCAGTGAAAAAATCCTAAATCTGAGGTTGCCTCCGAATCTCTTATAAATTTTAGTTTAAGCTTAAAGAATAAACATATAAGTTCCCATGGAAATCAAATCAATTTTCTCCTCAGACCAAAACTGCAGAAACTGTAAACTTTTAAGTATTAATAGTAGGAAAGCTTCAGAAAGACTTCAAACTGACAGATGAAGGATTACTAAATTAGGCTGAAATAACAAATAGCAAATAGTGGGCTGTACTCACCAGAATAATATAGGGTATATGGTTGACAACATGTTCAAATATGTTTCAACTGTCTAATGAGGATAACCCAAAGCAAATGAAAAATGATAATAAAAATAGGCTATAATTAATAATATACCTACAAGTTCACGGAGTACTTCTAGAGGAGCCAACCAGGATTGTGATGGCATAATAAATATGAGTAACAATGGAAAAAACTGAGAATCTCTGGTCTGGAAAAATTAAGATTGGGTAGTGGACATGACGTCTAACAGCTATCTTCCAATAACCAAAGAGCTATTGTATGGGCACATGGAGGAGAAATCAGGCTTATCCTATGTGACTTCATAGGCATTTGAGAACAGAATTTCTTACAGTCAGTGGTAGGTATTGGTGACAGATATTTATCTAAAACAATAAAGAAAGTTCTAGCAACAAAAACTGTTAGATAAAGTTGTCTTGTGTGGTAAGGAGGCCCCCATCAATGTAAGTACTTACAAAAAAGTGGGACTCAAATGTAACAACTGAGAGGAGAATCCACACATTGGATATAGAGGGCAAGGTTATATGGTTCTAGAATGACTTCAATTCTATCAATCCTTAATTTCATTACACATTACAGCATTCCATAGATAAAATAATGAACACAAAATGTTTGAAAATGATTTCTCAAGCCATTTCCTTTCGTCTAAAATTTTAAGACGTTGCTTTCAACTTTCTGAATGTTATGATCAAATCTGATCTGTAATAGAGAAGGTGACCAAGATGAAATTACAGGGAAACCAATGATCTGAATAGTTTCATCAAGGGAAAGGTTCTCAAACTCAAAGCACTGCAGGAGTCAGGTAGGTATTATAAATTACTGATGTGAGCAGGTAATTCTCTCTTCCATTTTTGAAACGTATCACCCTCTTGAATAATATATTTTTTTCTCAATTTTGGTAAAAAACATGATGTCTTACCTAAGTAAATGCTAGTTGGTATCATATATCACGATGTATCAGTAGTCCATGCATGTGTTTGTGCTCAGTGGTTGACTTTCTTTACATGGAACTCAGGGATCCAAGCTCCTTCCATCTTGCGGTTCTGAAGATCTCGGATATTCTAATTCAGCCTTTAAAAGGGGAAAAAGAGAGTGAAGAAGGCCTAAGTTTTTCCTTCAGTCTTCTCAAAAAAAAAACAAAAGAAAAACCTTTGCTCATGAGCTCCTTGGACAATGAGAGGAGCAGCTGGGGAAGGAGGGAGGCTGACTAGTCTGCAGAAGGGGTTGTCCTATCTCTCTACCTGGGTTTCATTCTGCTATCACTTCAAACTGGTTGCTTGAATGCCTGTCTTCTCCACAGGAAGAAGGGATAGAGCCTGTGTTTTATTCATCCTCCTTACTAGCACTGCTCATAGCTTCTCAATGATTTTCAACAAAATGAGTTTGAATTTGTTGGGGGAAAAAAGTCCTCTCAAGAATGAAACCCATTACTTCACTCTCATTCCACTGGTGAGAATTTTTCATATCACCTAGATAAAAAGGGGACTGTGAAATGTAGTACCTGATTAAAAAGCCATTTTCCAATGGCAACTCTACTCTGAGAGAGTAATAATTACTGGACAGCTGTCTTTGCCAGGTATCAATACAAACATTTTTTCTCCATTATGAGAAAATCAATTGTGCAAGAATGATATAAATAGCTACTGAGAGTAGACCTCACTGAAGTGGCCTGGACCATGCGGCACACTGAAGAATACATATAACCATCACTCTGCCTATTAAAAGATGGCTGCCACAAGTTTCCAGGTGATTCCATTTAGTGCCTGCCAAATAGTAGGCACTCAGGAAATATTTGTTGGCTATATGAAAAATTGCAGGATAAAAAGGTCCTAGATTAGCAGACTTCCTGTATATTTTCAAGAAAGGGCAGAAATTTAAATTTTTATTTAAAATATACTGAATTTTAAGTTTTGTATAAAAAAAAACCCTTGCTACATAAACAAAACACTTTGGTGCCGAATTTGTACTGTGGGCAACTAATTTGCAAGCTCTGTATAACAGGTACCACAGAGATTTTCAAAAGTGCTCCAAACATTTTCAAACTATTTGCTTTATTCAAATGATAATATTTTATTAAAAATTAAATCAGTAATAATATTGGTTTGTTCAAAACATTCTTCCTAAGAATGTACAATCTCCTCATGGTTAGAAGAGTTCACAACATTATCTTGCTGACATGAATATTTGCTAAGCTGTAATTTTAAACTCTGATGAGGATTGAAAAAATAGAATATAAATCAGAAAATATTGCTTCCCAGTTTAATTTTATGCTTGATTAAAGATGATAGAGGTATTGGAAAACGACATGAAATAGAAATGAACAAGAGTCTGCAAAGTCTCTGCAGGCAATTTGACGCTGGCAGGCTTCCTTGGGGCCAGTTCACCAGCTCTTGCTTGTTTGTTTTACCAATGGGGAATCTTTCTGGTTTATCCCTCAACATTTTTCACAAGTTAAATGTGACATTTTCTTTCTCCTCTAACGCTGTCTCATCAAACTGTTTCTGAACCAGAGGTATCCATAAGGCTTCTTCCAAAAATGGAAGCTGTGAAACTGATTATTTTAAGAATCAGCCATGAGAGTTACTTCTCCTTACCTTGTCACCAAGATGGCTGGCACTGGACTTAGTACTAATTCTATCATTGCTGAGCACTCAAGTTTGGCTGGAATTAGTCTAACCATTTAGTTACTCTAAAATGCTTAACTAGAGTTCTGCTTTCTAAGAAAAAAAAGGGTCTGTTTGAACTTGTCAGTCACAAGTAAAAAACCAGCAACAAAAATAATTTCTTAAATCAGAAAAAAATGTATTACATCATCTAGTTTTAGAGATCCCAAACTACAGTAGCTAAAATACCTACCTACCTTTCCATTTTCCTAAGTTTACCTGGTGCTTATGTTTACCTGGGCATCCAAGCAAGGTATTAGTAGGTTCTGGTAAGAGATTTATTACCTTTTGACATTCATTCAACTAGTGCCAATGAGGGTCTACTGACATGCCAAGCACAGTTCTTGGTGAGTCGGCAAAACTCTGCACCCAGCAGACACAGTCCCTGTCCCACAGAGTTTATAGTCTCATGAAGATGACAGACACTGGCAGGTATGCCATAGCCTGATAATAACTATGATGGGATTTAACAGTCCCTGGGAGCACCCAGAAGCCCACAGGAGTCCCACAGCCAAATGACTCTCTTTCTAATTGTATGTCCAGATAAACCTTTTCATGAGGAACATGTGGATAGGGATTGTGGCAGCTGCAACAAGCTTCCAGATCTATCAGGTAAGACTCCAAATTACTAACAGAGGAAATCCTAGTTTACCCTAAGCCTCTCATTTTAGAAAGAAAAAAAAAAAGGCACTTTCTAATGTTGACTAAGATGCCTACTATTTCTGTCACTTTCTACAACTTTCCTCAGTTCCCTAAACTCCCCAGTTAGAAATAATCACCTCCTTCTTTTGATTCCCATGGAATTTTGTTGGTACCTCGCTAATGAAATTTACCTTATTTTATCAAATTAAGATGCCATCTATTAAAACACTAGATTTCAGAGATATTAAATTCAAGGCAGGAAGGGGGGGGTACACATTTTAGAATAAGTGACGTGGTGTTACTTTCTGACTTGTGTTTGAGCTATGTACATACTTGTCTTATCTCCACTGACAGATTTCTAGCCCCTCAAGGGCAGACCATGTCTAATCATTTTGTATAGTCTAATGCAAAAGTTCAGCACCTTGCACTGTGCAGGAACCCAAAGCATATTTGAAAAACAGGAAAGAACAGATTTATCGGGTAGACTTGATAGGATCCAAGTTTCCCAATTCTCAATCTAGTGTTATTTCTACCAAACAATAACATCATCAACCCTTAAGAGGAGGTCAATAGGAACTTTAATATACAATAATCATCAAAATACTAATATAATACTTACAAAGCACTACTGGTGTGGCAGGTATTGTTGTAAATACTATACTTATCTTTCAATGCTCACAACAGCCAGATGTCCTAGATATTTGTATGCTCCTCATTTATATCCTTGCAGCCCACCTTCCCTCTCTGGCCTCCCCTCAGCCACATTACCTGTCTCTGGCTTTTTACCAGAGCTCTGTGCCTCTACGGAATGGGATGCCAGGGGCATCTCTCTTAGCTACACTGACACCTGCACAAAATTGGAAGTACAAGGAGGTTACATCCACTAGGGCAACCCTGACCAATGGTGTCAGGGAGCTATTGGATAAATATCCCCCTTTTCTCAAGGAGATGACTCTGAGCTACCTTTTACAGTTTCACAAGGAGGGCCCAGTAGAATCTCAGACCATTTTCCACATCAGGGTCTGGCTCAATCATGACCCCTTGGACCAGCCTGCTTTATCCCTTCCACTCCCTGATTCTAGATCTAATGAAGCCCTAGAATTACTTTCCAAAGTAAACCATCCACACATAATCCTTCTTCGAAGACTCAGTGTTTTGGGAGAGCCCAAGCTAAAATTGCTGTGAGGTAGCTGCACTATTAATAGCCTAGAATTCAGATGAAGAAAGTGAAGCACAGAGAGATTAAATCCATTGCCCGAGGTCCTACAGGCAGTAAATGGTGTAGCTGGGATTCGAATCCAGGGAATCTAATGCCAGTCAATACATGTAACCACTATACCTTCTCTTTCTTTATAGGAAATGAACCTTGAAATAAACAAAATATTTTCTGCCTAATTAATCATAATTTGTTATATCGTTACAATGTTGTATAACTGGTTCACTGTCAAATACTGTAGAGAATTAGTATTTATTAAGCACCTGCTTTACGTGAGGTACTTTAGTATATATCATCTCATTACTGCTCCAAACACTTCTGAATCATTAATATTTTTAAAATATTCATTTTACATATAAAGACATTAGAAAATTTAAGTAACCTGCCAAAGTCAAACAGCTGGTAAGGGGCAACCCACTCACTCACTTATTTAACAAATATTTACTGAGCACCCACAGTGTGCCAGGTACTGTTCTGGGAGCTAGGGATATACTCTAGGTCCCTGCCTTATGTCCTGATAGAGGATCTACACAATAATTGAAACAAATAAACAAGAATCACTGGGTAGTGATAATTTGCTTAAAGACAATAAAACAGGGATGTGACAAAATGAAGAGCCCTGATGCCAAGGGGACACCTAGAAGTTTCTCAACTTTGGCACCACTAACACTTTGAGGCTGATGATTCTTTATTGTGGGGGATCATCCTGTGCATCGTAGGATGTCTAGCAGTTATCGCTGGATGCCAAGAGCCCTCCCCAAGTCCTTATAGCCAAAATGTCTCTACACATTTCTGAAAGTCTTCTGGGGGGCAAAATCACCCCTGAGAACCACTGACCTACAGCAAAGTTCTTCAGGTGGGATCAGGCTTAGTATATGTGAAAAGCAAAAGTTCACGGTGAGTAAGGAGGAGAAGGGCAGGAAATGAGCTTACAAAAATACATGGAGACCCACCAGGCAAGGGCTTTTAGGCAAGGGGAAAAAGTTCTGATTTTACTTTAGGTTGTCCCTGCCTAGTCTGACTTAGAAATGCTGTTGTTGCTATTGTTGTTGAATAGCCACTGATATCTTTTCCCTCTTTATTTTTCAAGAGCTCTTAATAACCCTCAAGCCTTGCCAGCCTCTACCCCAAGTTTCACACCATCCAAGTTCCCTGGGCTGCCCTCAACTGTCCTGTGGAGCATTCTCTTACAATTTCCTGGGGTTTGGCACTTTGGTTGCACATGTGTCTTCTCCTTACTCGGTGCCTTTTCCCTGTTGTTCTTTGCCTAGAACACAGTGTCCTGCTCTTCCTGCCTACAAAAGCCCTAGTCATGCTTCAAGAGACAGTTTAAGGACCTGCCTCTCCAGGATGTCTTCCTTGTATCCTTCCTGCAGGCAAATACCACAGCATATGAGCTGGTGCATTAGCCTTTTCTACATCTGAATCAAGTTCTTCTTCACTCTCACTGCAACCTCCCCAAGTGTATGAGACAAATCTTGGTCATCTTTAATTTTCCAGTGACTACCCAGTGCCTGGCATGCAGATAGAAGGTTTGTTCCTCTTGTCAAAAATGTATGTTACTATTTTGAGCCTTCTTCCAAAACATAAGAATACTACCTAAGAAAAATTCTTCCTATGCTTCTGTCATCTTTGAGAGATGTATTCTTCAACTTTTTCTTTAGTAAATACTGATTGGTACATTTTATCTGAATAAAACAGACAGATCACACACACACACACATTCACTAAAATTTAGCAACTTAGAAAATATACCTTTAAAGTTATAGTGGTTATAGGCCATTCCTCCAAGAGAACTACCTAGCACATGGCACACTTTTAACTTTCTGCTGGGCAGACCGAGATCAAGGGACAAAAGTAATAAACATGAGGATCATAATAATTGAGAGGGAGCAGTGCACTCCAGTTGTGATTGATAATTTTAAAACTTCTCATCCCACCCTGTAAGCTTTAGGGGCTGTCCCACTCTGCAAGGATTAGGATCCAGTCATCTGGAATAAATAGATCAAGGAGTTTGTAAGCCACAGGTCTCATAACATTTCCTCTCACAAATGCATTGTTATAATAAATGTCGTCAAAGCCAATGGTGCTGATTTTATGATGTGTATTCAGATAGTCAATGAAAAGACTGAGAAAAGAGAAAGCAGCAATAAAAATCTGCCACTTGATGAGTCAAACTGTAGGCAATGTGCTGCTTTGTAAACTTGGCTGAGTAAAAGTGAAATACTGAACTAACAAAAAAGATAGCTACAAAAATCTATTCTTGAATCCAAAGCTCATCCAAATCAGAACAAGGTTCTAATTTCACTTAGCACTGTGTTTTGCACATAGGAGGCATTTAATAAATCTCTGCTAAATGCATTAATATGCTTTGCCACTCACCTGTTTTCCTAGTATTAAAATATCCGATACATTTAATTATGGCCCTTTCACATGACTCACACAGTTTGAGCTCTGGCAAAACAACAAACCTAAGCAGCAGTTTGAGTAGTTCATTCTAGGGAAAAAATGCAACCAAAGTGTGTGGTACACTTAGCTCTGCAATGAAGCCATTAAAAAACATTTCTCAATGCCCTTTTCCTTCATTTGTCTGCCTTAAGATACTATGTGAACCAAAAACTCATACGGACAAGGCAGAGCTGGGTGTGAACCTCTCTTCTGGAGTGTTTGCCAACAGGAATAAAAGAGCCAAAAGGAACCCCAAACACTGTTCTGTGTTCTCTTAGATACCGCTCATCACAGTCACCGTTATCACACAATATTTATTGCAGCTGACCCTGGGACTACCACAGGAAGGTCATTTTTCAAAATGATTCTAGCTGCCCCTTCTAACCAATGACAAATTTACCTAAGACAAAGATGTGATTCCACTGGGCCCATTTTGTATTATCAACCCTGGAAACATATAATTGAAGATGGATTACAGTTAAGTCAGGAAATTCTCTGTATTAATCCCTTAAAATAATAGTGAGTTGGAAGGACTGGCTTCCTATTTTATTTAAAAAAAGAAAGAAAAAAGTCATGACCTTTTCCTTCTAAAAGAAACGTCAACCAAGTTTCAGTACTTGGTTTTAAGTTTGGTTTGGTCTGATTTTATTTTTTCACTAACCTTACCAGTTGTTTGAGTTGAAGTGTGCATTCAAATAACTTAACAGGATGAACGTGTAAAAACAGCCTAAGTAACAAAGGTCTCCAAAAGCGTTTAGAAAACTACCATCGCCCTTCAAAAGCTTTGTCCATGTCCAATCTAGGTATTCAAACAAGCAAATGAAACAATTACTCTCTAGCCTTTAGAAACGTATATTACAAACTATTTCCCCACATCCTTAGCTAACGACATTTTATTTTTCGTAATAATCCAAATAAGCATACCTTCGAAGTTGCTTTTGCGTAAATGACTTTTGCCCTTCCATCTTCACTTTTTCCCTTTGTCCCCTTCCAATTTAGTCCCCAAGATTGTGGCGGACTGTCGTTTCCTAAAATGGCTAACGCACTATCTTCTATCCCATCTTTCTTCTACAACCTTGCCTGTCCCTCTATCAAGATTTGGAGTCTAGGTTCCCTTCCTGTCAATGGAAGTTGGCCTTCGCGAGTGCCTCAACCAAGAGCACAGGTGACGCCCTGTGGCTTTTGAGGCTCAGTCACGAAAATGCAATTCGCATCCCCTTTTGTTCCCTTGGCTTGCTTGCTCCTGGAAGTCAGCCTCCGTGCTGTTAAGGAAGCCCGAGCGGCTCGTGGAGAGACTCACCTGAAGTGGAATCAAAGCTCTCGGCCTGGACCCCCGGAGGCGCCAGAGGCGAGCGTGAGCGGCGCAGCTGCGGCTTCACCGCCAGAGCCCTCTAGGACGAGAAACAAGGTGGCGGCGACCCGAGGCCTCCGCTCGTTACCGCGAGAAGCGGCGGGAACACCTGACGGGCTCCCATACGCCGAAAGGGTGGAGGAAGAAGGCATGCCAGCGAGCGTCCAAGCCGACCCCGGAGGAGCGCCATTAGGAGTACGTGACCTTGCTGACAGGCTGCAAGGGAGCTGCGCCGGCAGAGACAGAGGCGGTGCAGCACGACCGCCCCAACCAGAGTAACTGGACCCGGCATGAGTCTGAGGAGGAGGCGTCATCCTGGGGAAGCCAGCCAGAGCCTTACCCTGGAAGCCCGCAAACCTCCGCTCTCCCAGCGGATCTCCTCTCCCGAGGCCTAGCTGCACACACAGCCGCAAAAAAGTCAAGAGGAAACATTCCAAGACTCCGCCAAGACGCCCCCAGTACCAGTCGTACCTGCAAGAGCCAGCGCTGACCGAGAGGCAAAGCCCAGCACAGCCGGAAGTGGCCCTGAGAACAGGCCGTGCCCCAAGCCGGCTGCCAGGATCGGACCTGCCGCCGCCCTGCCGTCCTTGTCACTCTGCCTGCGCTGAGGCGATGACCTCTCTGGCCTGGGGCTTGGACCCCAGAAGGAGCAGGCAGCTGAGAGCTGGCCTTCCTCGGGAGGAGCCTTCAGAGCCAAGTTTGGGGCTCTGCCCAAATGTATACCCCACCAGGCCCTTGTCAGACTTGTGAAGCCAAAAAAACGAAAACGTTTTAATTTTTTTTTTCCTTTGACCCCAGGGCATGTGGGATCTTAGTTCTCTGACCAGGGATTGAACCCATACCACCTGCAGTGGAAGTACGGAGTCTTACCCACTGGAGCCCCAGGGAAGTCCCTAAAACATTTTTTTTAAAAAGCTCTCAGCCTTGGCCCTTGCTGAGGTTCAAAGTGACAGCCAACACCAGTTTGACACAGACATGTAACCCATCTTAAAAGTACATCCTTCAGGTCCCTTTGAGGCCATCCTGCTGAAACCGCATGAAGCAGGCAGGCCAGTCCCACTAAGGTCTAGCCAAATTGCAAATTCATAAGCGAAGTCAGTAATTGTTGGTCTTTTAACCCATTAAATTTGGAGATAGTTTGTTATGCAACGATAGATAACTGATATATCCTCCCTAGTGTCTGTCTAATCTATCTTTCCTCTCCCATCACCAACATCCTAAATTCACATTCTCATTGCTTGCCTAGAGTATTGCAATAGCTGATTCTTTTCCTTCCCTCCGGTCTCTCCCTGGCTGATTTTTATTTCCACAATCCATCATCTATCTTGTTACCTTACATCTTGTTTATATTATTCCCCCCAAACACAGGGAAAGTTCAAACTGTGATCCGAGAAGTTTTCAACATCTATCTGTGGTTCTAAATTTGGGCTATCCATTAGAATTACCCAAGGAATTTTTTTTTTTTTTTTGGCTGCATTGTGTCTTCATTGCTGCACGCAGGCTTTCTCTAGTTGCGGCGAGCGGGGGCTACTCTTCGTTGCAGTGCACGGGCTTCACAATGCGGTAGCTTCTCCTGTTGTGGAGCACAGGCTCTAGGCACACAGGCTTCAGTAGTTGTGGCACGCGGGCTCAGTAGTTGTGGCTTGCGGGCTCCAGAGCGCACGCTCAGTAGTTGTGTCGCACGGCCTTAATTGTTCCATGGCATGTGGGATCTTCAGGGACCGGGCTCAAGCCCATGTCCCCTGCATTGGCAGGCAGATTCTTAACGACTGTGCCACCAGGGAAGTCGCCCTGAGGAATTTTTTAAACCAACGCCTGAGTCTCAACTCAAGAGTTTCTTATTCAGTTGGTCTAAGGTGGGAACTATTCATTTGTATTTTTTTAATCTCTCTGGATATTCCAAAGGCTAGCCAAAGTGAGAACCACTGAAGCCACTAGGAGCAGGAAAGAACATGCAGGGATGGGTGTAATGAGAACAGGGCCAACACCAATATTCAAGAAATGAATAAAGGATGTAGGTAAGACTGATCCAGAGTTTTCAAAGTAGGAGTAAAAGCAGAGGATTAAAATATCAAGAAAATGACTGAAGAGTAGAAATAGAAATGTCAGGAGGATACAAAGAATAGTTCAAAATGTTTATGAATTTCTCTTGTTGTGTTACTTTGTTTTATTCTGATAAAATGATTAATACAGTTCTGATAGGCAAAGTTAACTCCGGAGTTGAAAAAGAACTTACATGAATCCATTAGGACATGATTTCATTCACATCTCAAAATATTTACCAACCCTATCATAATTCATTTCTTGACTCAACAAATATATATTGAGTGCCTACTGTTTGTCACTCATGCTGGGGATATAGCAGTGAACAGCACAAAGTTCTTGCCCTCAAGGAGCTTTTTTCAAGTTGGGTGCGGCAGACAATTAAAAAGTAAACAAGTGTATAATGTGTCAGAGGTTGGTAAATAACATAAAGTAAAGAAGGGAAAGGGGAAAAGGAACACTAGTGCAGAAATAGAGGATGGCATGTGGGGAGTATTTTTTAAAGGGGTCAGTAAAGTCTTCACTGGTAAGGTTTCCTTTGAGCAGAGACCTGAAAGAAGTGAAGGAGCCAGTCATGTGAATGAATACCTGATGGGGGCAGTGAAAGAAGAACAAAGCAAGTGAGAACATGCTTGGGGGTTATAAGGTACAGCAAGGAGGCCAGTGTGGTTAGAGTGTAGTAAAAAAAAAAAGGTGGAGGGTAGTAGGACATGAGGTCAAAGAAATAACAGGAGCAAAAAGAAGGGGTTTCAGGAGTGAGTAGGAGAAATTGTTGACAGAGTGGTTCTTCATCTTAGAATACATTAGAATCACCTAGGGAGATTTTCAAAATACCCGTGCCCAGTCTGCGCCCTCAGAGATTCTGTTTGAGTTTAGGATGGAGCCCAAACAGCAGCAGTTTTCCAATGTTCCCAGTTTATTGAGAACCATTGCTATAATGATTTATATGGATTATAGGTCACTGAAATTCTATAGATTTGCTCTGAGATGAAAAAGTCAGTGAAGTGTTTTAATGAGAGAAGAGGCAAGATCAATATTTTAATTCGTTCACCCTAGCTGCTCTGTGAAGAATACACTATAGGGCAGGGAACGACCCAGTCAGACCACCTATCTCTGTTTTTAACATTTTCCTTAATGAACATGTGTGGCTTTTGTATTATAATAGAAATCTCACACTTAAAAACATTTAAAAATAGAGTGAAAGACTATGTATTAATGAGAAACAGAGTATTAGATTCTCTGTTATTAATCTGTTCTTCCAGATGTCTTTCTCAAGGAAAAGTTTTCATGACAGGTAATGGATTGTGTATTATTTTGCTAGGGCTATCATAACAAAGTACCACAAACTAGGTGGCTTAAAACAGGCAGAAATGTATGCTTTTACAAATCAACAGGCTAGAAGTCCCAAATCCAGGTGTCAGTAGAGCTATGCTCCACCGGAGACTCTGGGTAGAATCCTTCCTTGCCTCTTCCTAGCTTCTGGTAGTGGGCAGTTCTTTGGCATTCCTTGGCTTGCAGTTGCATCGGTACAATCTCTGCCATCACATGGCTACCTTCACATCATCTTCCCTCTCTTTGTGTCTTTGTCCAAATTTCCCTTTTGTAAGGACACGAGTTGTATTGGATTAGAGCCCACTTAATCACTTCATCTTAACTTGGTTAATGCTGCAAAGACCCTCTTTCCAAATAACATCACATTCTGAGGTATTGGTGGTTAGAACTTCAACATACATCTATTTTGGGAGCCAGCGTTGGCGGGGGGGGGGAGAACAATTGAACCATACAGAACCATACAGATTGGTTCTTAAGAAATCTTTAATAATAAATAACAATTGATATTATGTACTCCCTTTTCTATCAAGGCAAACATATACAAAGAAAAAAAAGTAGAACTATTCCTAAAAAATTAATAAAAGTCTTGAATAAAGGATGATTACCCTCCAAAGGAGAATCTGTAGCATATCTTTTGATTCTCTCACTTTTTCCACTTCAGCAGACATTTCGCAGAAAATGACTGAAAACTATAAACAGGCTTGGTTATTTCTAGTGACTTTCATTCATTGAACATAAATTTTCAGTGCTTTAGTGAGTTGACATTTAGGTCTGGATCCTTTAGCCTTCATGGCAAATAACTCCTTACACAGGTTTACTGAAATTAGAGTCACCCATACCATTCAAATTGGTTTCACAGTTTCAGGGGAGTGGGAATTCGAATTTTAATGAACATTAATCTGAGAGGGAATGGAGATAAGTGCGTAAACATGTTTAAAACATGTCTAACTTGCTGAACAACTTAATTTTACCTGATGAAGTTTTCTTTTCAGCAGCAAAATGGAAAGTTTTAGGCTGACAGATGAACTTTAGAGGGTGGCTGAACTTCGTTGAATGCTGGCTTTGAAAACCAGTAACAAACTCCATAAAGAAAAATCAGAGTAACACATAATTCTTAGCCTCAAGCTATCCCCCAGGCAAAGCAAATCCTTATCAAGAAGCCACCGGTAACAAAAGTAACCAAGTCGAGCTGAAATTAATGTTTGGCGTGTATGCTGTTCAAGGAAAATGAGCATTCTGTCATAAGACAGAAAGCAAAAGAAGATGAAGAACAAACACCTACTTCTTGATACATTATCAAACATCGTGTATGGAATTACTTTAAAAGTACACACAGTGAAGCATAAACTGTGTTTGACCCATCTATTATCTGGAAGTTAAATATCTTCAAATTCATTAACTTCCACTAATCAGCTGCTACATATTTTTTCTCCAGCTTCTGCCATCTGCTTTTAATTACCAAAACAATCAGCAATCCAAACTGAAATGATAGTTAATCATCACAGGCCTTCAGTTTACAGGTGTAGTCAAAAAGAAAAGAAATAAACATTTATTTAGTTTCAAAAGAGACTTGAAACATGAATCCAGAACATTGCCAAAATTTCCTTATTTCTTTGACATCTTGAGAGTTTATAAATGAAATCTACTCTAAGCAAACAGCTATAAAATAAATTTGGGCTAGCAAGATTAACAAATCGTGTTATTTTAGGCAGAATGGCTGCAATAAAGTTAAAAAGATCCAAACTTTCTTGGAGAAGAGTATGGCTATGAAGAAAGAGAGAGCCTCCTCCAACAGCAATGACTAAAGCTCTGAACATCTGAAGTTAGATAGCATAAATGTTTCAGCAGCTAATGAGGTAAGTTTACCTTCATATTATATTTACATTGATTTGGGGGAAAAGAAAACCAAATGCCTCCTTTTTTTTTTTTTCAAACAACACAAATCAAGGTCAGAGAAAGAAATGAAATTAACATTCGTGATGTCTACTATGTATTTGTATGTCACAAATTCAGTCCTGTAAACAGTCCTATGAAGATTATTTCTCCCACTTTAAGGATAAGAAGACTGAGTCTAGGAGATAAAGTCAAGCTGAGAGTCAAACCCAGGGCAGTCTGTGATTGATGGGTACCTTCTACTGCCTGATTAATACATGATGAATAGCAAAAAACTTTGTAGGAGAAAGTTTTGCTATATTTGTATAAAGGACACTACTGGATTGACAAGTATGGGTATTCAAAAAATAAGCAATTCATTTTTCATTACTACATGTCTCATCAAGGCTAAAGTCTAAATGATTTTATATATATATATATATACACACACATATATATGTTCTGAAATATTTAAGACAATAATATTTTTTTTAACTTTCTGAGGTTTTTTAATTTTAACAATGGTAATTCCAGTCTTTGAGAAAGTTGCTAGCTGCAGATGGTCAGCATACCACTCCATAATCAGTCCCCCCTCTAAAAAGCCAATGAGAGGTATTAGAGTTTGCTGGGCCTTTGTCGATTCCATAATATGAGACAGAAACAGTTTCATACAGGTTCTCAAAGTAAGATTCAAGAATAGCTTGTTTTTAAAGTGATAGGAAAAGCTTAAATCATAGGTTTATACAATTCTTTCTTTTCAGCCTTCTAAGAAAGGTGGATCCTTTGTGGCACTGAGCAATGTTACTGTTGAGGATATATTTTGGAGAAGACAAAAGAGGAATAAATAGAATTGAAAAGGAAAAGAATAGAGGATCCAAAGGAAACAGAAAGGAGAGAAGGCTGAAGTGGGTTGTCAAAAGGGAGGTGGGGAAGAGAAGATGAAAGAAATGGAAGGAGAGGTAAGGAGAGATATGAGCAAAAGACTTTGGAGAAAGAGCAAGAATGCTTAAAGAAATATTTTAGGAAGATATTTATGTGATGTCAAATAAAATCCTTTCCTCAGTCTCCCTATTATATCATCAGTAAAAGTCCTTACTTGTAAATGCATTACTACAGACCACCTATGCCAATACCCAATGCCAGGAATTTTTCCTCTCAAGAACCAACCAGGGGTTATTTGGCCAAGCGTAACATCCCAAAGGGACAGCAGCAGTTGCTACCTAGCTTCTCAACACAGCCATCATGCAGAGAAACTTCTGCAAAACAGCCAAAATCCCCATTAGGATTCTCAGTAGAGAAGGCATCAGGTGGGACCCAAAGGCCAATCTACGCTGGAGGTGGCAGATCACTGATGCCGCCTTATTTCACTGTAGTGTGAGAAGGTTTGTTGACTTGGGGAAGAATTTCTATGTACCTGAGTAGGATGCACTCCTCTCTACCTTTCTTTCTGATACACGTCCTTGAAAGGTACTTGTGACATGAACCAGAGGAGAACGAAATAAACATTCCTCAGTCTCATCCTACTTTCTTCTCCCTGGGACATGGCCATTACAGCAGTTTATTAAGACACTAGGAGACAAGGGAAAAGAAGAGAGGGAAAAACAAGCATCCATCGCCTGAGTGAATTGAATGTTGTCCCTTGATTGGAAACACATTGGAACAAACACATGGAGGTACCCAATTAACAAGTATGATAGGGCCTCCAATAATTTCTAAGTCAGCTAACCACTTGAGTGGGGCCTTGTTATTCTCTGAACTTCTCAGGGACTTAAGGTCTCATATGTCTTTTACTCTGAAATTTGGGTTATATAGTATCAAAGTTAATCTCAGGAATTAAATTCAGGGAAAAAAACAGAGGCAGGCTAAACCAGCTGGGATAATAACAGGTAGAGAGAGCTTGGTGATACAAGAGTAAAGTGATGAAATTGTCTTTGTTTAATAAAGAAAAGGAAAGTGGCTGCCTCCCCACCCTCCCATTCTTAGGGTGTCTCCTTAAAAACATAATAGGCCCAAGAAGAGGCCCAATCTTTTGATTCTGCAATGCAAGGTCACGGCCCTTCTGAAATTTGGAACTATAAACACACATCTCCAAAATGAACACAGGAGTCTTTCGGGAGGTAACAATCACAGGTACCATCATTTGTCTCTTGAGGCAATAAGAGAAGTTTCTTGTTATTTCCTCTGCTTTACTATATAAATTTGTGTGAAATTCTCTCCACACTTTGTAGTAACTTTCATCCTACCTTAAATGCAAATAAATCTGTTAATAGTTTTCCAATAATAAATTGTGTTCTCTCTCTTGTATATTGGTACAGAGAGGACTTTTATGGTCAGGATTGCTTTATTTCCCCGACAGTGACTACCAGAAAACAGTAATACAGGCACCCAGAAGGCCAGAAAGAGAAATAATGGGATAAGGCTTGAACAGTTGTGTGGCTGGTGATATCATTTATTATGAACAGTCAGAAAAGAAGGAGCAGTCCTTCCACGGACAGCAGAACCTTAGTGTGGGAGGAGAATTTAACTACCAAACCTCCATCTCATATTTTAATCACTTCTGACACATCCCGGGTTTCTTCCATATCCAATCAACCAGAAGATCTGATTTTTCATCCACCCAAAATCTCTTTGAAATCCATCTGATTCTCTTTATTTGCAACGTGACTATAAAAGACCACATAGCCCATCTCTCCCCTTATAAGGTTTATGACCTTCAATTTTGTCACCTCTCAAACCATTTCTCCGCACAGCTGAGTCAGATTTCTAAAACACAAGATCTTTGTTTAGAAACATAATGTATAAGGATCTCCTTCATCTTGCTCCTGCTTACTCCACCAGCTTGATTTCTCATGACTTCAAACCTCTTTCTCCTCTCCTTAACTTTTTGATCCTACCATACTGAATTACTCAATGTTACTTGACATCACTACTCTGTTCTCTAGGATTTTGCCCAGGCTATTTTCTTAATCAGGACCATTCACGGCTATCCCTTCCTCTGTTCACCATCCTCCTTCTCCCAAATAATCACTACTTTCTGTTCTTCATTTAGGACTCAGCTGGAATGGATCTCCTCCTTCTGAATTTCTTGCCTGACCCTTCCAAGGTACTCCTAATTTCCTCTATAGCACGTTGCTTTGACCAAGTCTTTATCATACTGTATTATATTTGCCAATTTGTACTATGTTTTATACTGTAAGATCTTTGAAATAACTCTTAATTAATAAGTGTTTAGCAATTAAGTCAAAAGGTTAACGTCTAGGAGTAGGGCTAGTCTGCGTACCAGCTTGATCCAAGGCTGCAAATGAGGTCACCAGAACCCAGCTACTTTCCAGTCCTCAGCTCTGCTCTCTTGCATGTTGGTATCATTCAGACTGCTCCTGCTGACAAACATGGTTGTGTACAGTTCAAGGTCTACATTTTCGAAAGCCCAGTGGAAAAGAGTACCTTTCTCTCCCTGAAGTCCCAGCAAAATCCTCATTGAATGCCATTCCGCTTTGATTGGGCCACATGCCATTCTTTTTTTTTTTTTTTTTTTTCTTTTTGCGGTACACGGGCCTCTCACTGCTGTGGCCTCTCCCGTTGCAGAGCACAGGCTCCGGACGCACAGGCTCAGCGGCCATGGCTTCCGGGCCCAGCCGCTCCGCGGCATGTGGGATCCTCCCGGACCAGGGCACGAACCCACGTCCCCTGCATCGGCAGGCGGACTCTCAACCACTGCGCCACCAGGGAAGCCCCCACATACCATTCTTGAAGTAATCACTCTGGCCAAGGAGAATAAGGTGCTCTGACTAACTGGGCTTGAATAACATGCTCATGCCTGGAGCCAGAGATGGAGTTCATGCTAAGAGTGGCACATGTAGTATAAGGGGCACTTTTTCAGAAAGTAATAGAGTTACTGGTACCAAAAGAAGAATTAATGCAAGCTGGGAAGCAAAAGCAAAACCAGACAAAAACAACTGTCCACTGTAGTAAACAAATTTCACGGCTGTGTAAATCAATGTATTCTGTGGCAGGTTATGATGATTTAGCTAATTTTCCCTGTAAATTAGGTTTCTTTGAGAGCTAAATTGAAATTCATTCGGATTTTCAGAATTCTGCATAATAAATGTAAACTTATTTCCAAGCTTCATGCTGTAGCTTCCAAAGAGAATTTATGATTATACAGACTTTGACTTAAACTTTTAGTCTCAATATATTTTAAACTTGGTGATTGAATTTCCCCAGTAAGTTGAAAATATGGAAGACATTTTGGGAGGAATGGCTAATTCTGGGTAGTAGAGGCAAGAAGTGGCACTTTTTATGTAACTGCAATTCTAAATGGTTAATAATTATGTAAACATATAAAATAACTTGTTTATCATATGTGATTCAATTGAAAGATTTAATTTATAGTAAAAAGTTGTTACCGTGACAAACCAGGGCAGGAAAAGTAGAAAGGGCCAATTTACATTCAGCAAGAAGGTTCCAGTTACTTCTTAACAACCGAGGAAAGCTTTAAACACACTTTTCCTCCTCTGGAAATTTCAGTACAACTTGGCTGCTCAGGGAAAATCTCCCTCTTGCAACACCTTTTTGTGATGAGAGCAGGCTGCCAAGAAAGCTCCCACAGATAGAAAGAAGTCTGAAGAATGTCTATCTGAGTCAGGTGTTATAATTAGTTTTGACACCACTTTCACAGAAAGACTCCTTAATCCTCCTGAAATTTTATACAGGGGTAAATCAAGCACCTGCTGCATTACATACATTATTCCAGTGGTCTCTTTAATCTCTCCTGTTCATGCTTTAGGTGTTAGGGATATTTCAGTTATGGACATGTGGACTGCCCTACAAGCATCAGAAAGATTCTTTTCATGTTTAAGACTTTCCTCAATAAAAAGACTGTGTGTTCACAGTTTACACAGCTATATGATATGAGAGATTCTATTCCCAAAGGCAGCATGATAAATCAGAAAAAGCACTGAATTTGGAAGTCAGATGCTTGGAGCTGAAGTCCAAGTCTTGGCCTTAAAACTTTTGTGACTTTTAACAGTTTCCACATCTCCATAGGGGAGAGAAAACATCCTGTATTAGAGTTATTGTGTAGCTCAAAAGGAAATCAATAATGCATGAAAAAGAGCTCTGCAAACTACACAGTCATGCAGTTTCAGCCTTGATACTTCCTTACAGTGAACTGCTTGAAAATTGTAGGAACCAAATATACTACAGCAGAGTCAAGACAGATTTGTGACATATATATATATATATATATCTGCCAAATTGCAGTGCAATAATAATAGCTAACATTGATTAAGCACTAGTTATATGCAAAGTACTTTGCAAGGTGTCCATTTCCGGGCCTGGCAATAATCCCATAAAATGGCTAATACTGTTATTTTTATTTTCTATATAGAAAGGCCAAGGCTAATAAAGATTAAATAGCTTCCCCAAGTCCACACAGCTAGAAAGTATAGATCTGGGCCTCAACACTGGCCACTTCACTCAAAGCCAATAATATTCTTACCTCTACATAGCTTCTCCATCCATACAGCTCCTTATGAAAGAAGACATGGTCCTGAAATATTCCCTTGTATAATTATGAAATTGATTCATGCTAAAGAAGCATCATCAACTAATGGGGAAGTAATCAATCATTTAGTAAACAGTTTCAGGAAAATTGACTTTTTAAAAATTTTATCATAGTCTCATACATCAGACATTTAAAAATTGAAATAAGCCAGTCAATTTTTAAACCTTTTTAAGTGAGACCTAATGCTGAATAATATTCCATTGTATGTATGTACCATATTTTGTCTATCCATTCATTTGTTGATGTACACGTGGGTTGTTTCAACCTTTTGGCTGTTGGGAATGATGCTGCTATGAATATCAGTGTACAAATATCTGTTCGAGTTTCTGCCTTCAATTCTTTTGGATATATACCCAGAAGTGGAATTTCTGGACCATATGGTAATTCTATTTTTAGGTTTTTGAGGACCCTCCATACTGTTTTCCATGCAGACTGCACAATTTTACATTGCTACTAACTGCACAGGAGTTCCAATTTCTCCACATTCTCACCGGTACTGATTATTTTCTGTTTTTTTTTTGATAATAACATCTTTGAATTTTATATTTTTTATAGTACACATATATTATTTTCAAATTCCAGGAGGAAAGACTTTCAAAAACTAGAAAAGAAAATAAAAGCATAGTGAGAGTTTGTTCAATGTGAAAATGTTAAGAATGTCATGTTCTTAATTGTCATGGATTTAGGGTCTCTGTCTTGAGGCTTCCATATAATGAAGTTCTTGAAAACTGTTGGAAAGCCTTCTTCCTACATTCTCCATCTCAGTTGATGAGATTGCCCTGTCATTAACTGATACGCAGCCTCAGCTTGGTCCTCTTCATTATCCCTTACATCCATTTGATAACTAGCAAATTGTCCTTATACATGTTTCTAAAGTCACTTCTCTCTTCTTCATCACCACTGTCATTGTCTTGGTGTGGCTCACCCTCATCAATTCTAATCTGATCTGAGTATTTTCCTCTTCCTTCTCTGTCCCCTCAATATTGTCAAAGAGGCAAATATGATTATATCATTGCTTTGCCTCTTGCCCCACCAACATCTTCAGCTGAACTTCTCAACCACAGGGTACTTTGTGATAGATAAAGCATGCAAATCATTCTAAAACATTGATATTCTTGAGTGAGAAATAATTTAAAACAATAATTTACATGTTAAAATAAGCACAACTGTATTATATAATCAAAAGCAAATTTGCATAAATTTTAAACGAAACCATAGGCTTCAAAAATTTTTCCCACTTGAGGACTTTGGATCATGTGGACTACGGTGCCACAACCTCAGAGTTTATTTCTCTCTCTATCTATAAGGGTATATAAAAGGGAACCTTGAGAAATACTGATTTACAGGGTAAAATATAGTCCCCTTAGCATGTCATATGAGGTCCCCTGTGAATTGGCACTTGCCTGTATCTCTAGACTCACTTCCTGCCACATCAATGCCTTATGTTTCAGAAATGTCACATCATTTGTGATTTCCAGAACATCGCCCTGCTATTTCACGTATCTGTGTTTTTCATGTGCTGTTCTTCTCAAGTTTCTCCATCCTGTCATCCTGCCCAAGCTGTTCTATGTGGTGAACTCCATTTCCACTTTTCTATCTCCACCCAAATATCATTTCTTCTTTGAAGCCTCCCTTACTCTGTCCTCTACCCTCCACCCCTTCTACTTTATATCTAGATTATACTTTAATTATTATTCATATCATATTATATTATGCAATTAATTTACACATCTGCCTTCACCTTAATTAAAATGTCAATATTTTAAGACTAAATGATTAAAATCTTAATTTCTAAAAATGGTCTACATGGGTTTAATCTCAGCACTACCATTTTTTACCTGTGTGACTTTAAGCAGGTTAACTGACTTCTCTGCACCCCTATGTTCTCTGTAAAATAGGGTCAATACTAGTACTTACCTTACAGGGTTGTTGTTAGACTTCTATAGGAAAAAATATATATATAGGGCTTAGAAGACCTCCTGGCAAACAATTGGCATTCACAAATGTCACCGACTTTCGTCTTATTCATTTTAGAATCCTCAGAACCTGCCACACAATAGGTGTTTAGGAAATGTTTATTGAAACAAATTGAATTTCCTTCTTACTATCTACATGTTTTTGTCCTTCAATTGCTTCTCTTTGGCCAAAAGAAAAACATACTTGTTTTTAAAAAATTGAAATTTTGGTGACTGAGAAACCCCAAGTGTACTGTTCACATCCCTGGTGTTGCAAATTACTTTGCATGTCCTGGCCTAGAGTTAGTGGTGGTGTTGTCACATCACAACAACTAAATTGAAAGAGGAAGGAATTAAAGCATTGATGGTTTAAAAGGTAATTTGCTTTCCATCCTGCTATCGGAAAAAGTGGTCCAAACCTCCACATGAAAAGAGAACCCATAGTTGGAGACCCATCTTTCAGAGTTATGAAAATCTATTATATATTTGTTGAAAGGAAAGTGTTTGTGTATTTGGACAGTAACATAGAGGAATAAGACTGCCAGAGCGTGTGTATAATTGCTTGGACTGCTGCATGTGTATAATTTCTTGGACTCCTAGGGGTTTTATTCAGGGTCTTGAGACTAGTGATAGATGAGCCTAAAAGGACTGCTTTAAATAAACCAAATGTCTTGGATTAGTGTCACTGTACTTAGAGCCCCCTGGGAAAGGCCTGTCTCCTGTGATTTCCAGTATACTCCACTTCCAATGAGCTGGAAATACCACAAGAAAACCGCTGTTCTCACGGTATTTTTGCCTTTTCCATTTCTGGGTTTAGCTAAGAAAAAAAATGGTATGTGCAAATAAAAAATGGCATGTGTACACGACAGAAAAATCAGAGCATCCAAATGTTTGTTCTTTAAACTAAATAGAATTCACACTGAGTTTCAAATAAAGTCAAATAAAATAATGTTAGCCACATTCTCATAAGTTTCATTTAAGCAAATGTGTGCCTACAAGTGAGCCAGATTCATTAAGCATTGAATATCCTAAAATTGTATTGCATGTACATTGATTGAAAGCAAAGTGGCAGAATAACTGAAATTGGTTAATGTCTCTAAATTTTTGTCTAGGGATATTTACTTAAACTACTTCCAAAATTGTGCTGTCAATAAGTAAGCATATTTAAATAAATATTTGAATGTTCTTCTAAAAGAGATTGACTTTTGTCTATTTACAAATTTGCTAGGATTTAATTCCATGTTTAGATTATGTTTGAATAAAATGCAGCAAATATTTATGGATCACAAACTGTGTGCCAGGCAGAGTGCTAAGAGCTGGGGACATACTTAAGGGCACTGTTGACATTCGATAAATTTTAAGAAATGTAGTTGCCTTTGGGTATCTGTAGGGGATGGGTTCCAGGACCCCCTCGGATACCAAAATCCCTGGATGCTCAAGTCCTTTATATAAAATGGCCATAGTATTTGCATATAACCTATGTACATCCTCCCATATACTTTAAAATCACCTCTGGATTACTTATAATAGCTAATACAGTGTGAATGCTATGTAAATAGCCATAAATACAATGTAAATACTATGTAATTAGTTGCCTAAGTGTGGCAATTTCAAGTTTTGATTTTTGGAATTTTCTGGAATTTTATTTGTAATATTTTTGATCCACAGTTGGTAGAACCCATGGATTTGGATTCATGGATTCTGAAAGCTGACTTATATGTGCAATTAAGAACCTTTAACCAACTATACTTCAATAAGAAAATTTTAAAATTAATAATTCACATCAACTGTACTTCAATTAAAAAAAGAATATTTAGATAAGGTATATAAAGGAATGTGAAGGGAGAGGAGAAAGGGAAACAATACAATGCAAATCTTCAAAGAGCAATTTAAAAGTATGACTTTCTTCAATGGTGTGCTTAATGTTTTATATATTGTTAGTAGCAGAAAAAAAGTGACTAAAAACTGAGTGAAAATAATTTGCCATAACAAAAATCGATTATGCACTGAGTGTAAGATTTAGATAGTAAAAACAATGTTTAAAGGGTTCATAGTTGAAAGACAGATGAGTTAATTAGAGAAGTTTACGTCCATGGGGAGTCATTGAGGATCAACCCTTTGTCATTATGCCCTCATGAAGGGCATTCGCAGTAAATTTGTTACATAACATCAGTGAAAGTTTCTCCTCTCATGACATAAACCAATATTAACTATTTGTCAGGTTAGTACATACTAGTTGCACCCACTGAAGTGTAAAGTAGAATAATGTTTCCTGTTTGCCCGCATAACTATGTCTGTTAAATAATGACCTGGATCCAGGATTAACGACCACGTAAAGTATCTCCACCTTGTCAGAGACATAGCAATTCCAAGCCTCACAAAAATACCTTGTTTCCATCCAGTCTCTACATCTATCTGGACAGCAAATAGCAACCAATGTGTTTGCATGGGCTGGGACATGCCTGTTAACAAGTGACTCATCTATCTGCATTTAATAGAGTTGTCAGATCTTAAAATCAGTATCTAACTTCAAATAAAACTCTTAAGAGATTTATATGTCCTTGCTCAAAAGTACATTTTTTTCCATGGGAAGAAAAAAAAAAAAGAGTACTCATCAGGCAAGAGCAAGAATGCCAGTGGTAGAAATGAAGAGGAAGAAGCCTCCCAACTACGCAGGGGAATCTCTTTAATAGCCACAAGGTTTAGGAGGTTGTTGGGATTGTGGCATGTGGTCTCTCTGGGTATGAGCTGGGAACCAAGATTAATTAGGATCATCTGGTAGCTAGAAGCAAATAAGACCCTAGAGAAGACGGGACACCACCACAGAAAAAAAGACTTCTGATTACTTTGTATCCTAACTAAATTCCCAGGCTTAATTGGCCTGGGGAAGTACCCATGACATAAGTGACTGAATTATCCAAATCAATGTTTTCCTGTAGTTAAAAAAATTAGTGAGTACAGGAAAACATTAAAACAGATCATACTTCTTTTTCTGGGGAAAACCTGAGATTTGTTTGCTTTTGAATCATGAAAAAGATCAGAATACTTTTTTTCTACTCCTAGTAAGTCATTAATGCCTGTCATCTGAAATGTCACTTTTGCCAGAGACTGTTTTATAAATGAGCAATTAGAACTTACTGAAGCATTTTAGATGAAGCTTATTTAATTGATGAGCGAACTAACACTATATATCAAGTTGTGGTTTTTCCTCCTTAGCAAAAGCATAATGTGACATTAGGAGACATAGTGCAGAGCTTTTTTTGTATGACTGTTACGAGCCAGGGTTGAGACTATTTACCTCAGAAGCAAAATGGGGAATACTTTGGTGGATGTAACTAAAATAATAACCATTTTATACTCACAGCAACCTGGTAGCACTATCTTGGTCCCTAATGGTGGTTATCATAAACATGAAAATCATATTCTTTACTGAATAAAATTCAGGATATTAGCAGAGATAAAACAATTTCAGTCATACAAGAAAATTAGGAGAAAAAGTGCTTTTCAAGTAAAAATGATCAGGTTTTCTCTCTGCCTACATAACATGTAAAATGGATTGTAATTATAACGCAAGGATTGGAATTTAACTTCTTCTCCACATGCCTTTTCTTCAATTTGATACAAATTGATGTATCACAGTAATATCTATCTTTTTCTCATTTGATCCTCAAGGGATAAAAATAGTCCACATACTTATCCTTGCATGTTAGATACTACCAAAATTTCCAAACTTAAAGATCATAGCTTCACAAGGGAAAATTCCAAGTAACCCTCGATCAAAACACTGATTCTTTTCCTGTTTCTTATTAAAGCACTTTTTAGGATTAAAAACTTCCTTACAGAATATCAGTGCTGGAACATGATTAAGATAAAGCTGAAGTCAGATGGCTCAATACAGAGAAGCAATTTCTTAACAAACAAGCATCCTTTCTCCAGAATGGAGTGGACTTGCAATCCATTGATATCAACTACTTCAGCAGAGCAAACTCATGAAAGCTTCACACATTGAAATGGGCAGATTTTAAACCTTTATATCTTCTTGTCTCCGTTTAAAAAAGAGTCATATGAAACAGGAATGCTATCTTCACGTGCAGAGGGAAAAGAAACATGCTCCTTCTTGGAAGTTCTCAATGAATGTAAAAGTAAGTGAAAGGTTCCCTCCAGTGCCAAGGGAAAGCTTTGAAAGCACGGGAATGTTTTGTTAAGATTAGCGCTTTCCCTCCTGGCAGGACAACCAAGGACAAATTCCTCTATCTCCATTCTTTGCCATATCCTCTTTATTCAAGGATAAAATCACTTTAAAGTCACTCCCTGCTCTGTGGTGCTGAGTATTCTATCTAGAGTAGAGGGGAAAAAAAAGAAAGAACCAGGACCCTGACTCCAAAGGACGTAGTATGGAGGAACACAGACTCATGCAACCACTTCATATGACAAGAATTCATCATTCCCTGACTCTGAAAGATGTGGGCTCCACGAACTGTAGGAAACTCTTACTGGGGGGAGAAGGGACATTTATTCCATATTCCTTCTGTTTCTATGTTGAAGAACTCTGCCTAGATGAACACTGTCTTCTCCCACTTCTTACTCTTCCCCCAGAGGAAGGAGAAATGAAATATTTGAATGGGGGGTTTCAAAAATGTACCTCATACCTCAGCATGCTCCATGAGACTCATTCCTCCTGAGATGTGCCAGGCAGCTGAGAGAGTGTTTTGTGTACTTCTCCATCTGTGCACTTAGAAGTCTGTTCCCATGGGGGAAGCCCAGGATTGACTAGTATTGGGGGTAGGAGCTAAGTTTAATTATAGGACAAAGGATTAACAAGCCCATTCCCCTGCCAATATAAAGGCATGTTCTAGAATCAGCTTTGTCGATATGATAAAACAAATATTATTTATTTTGATAAATATCAATCAGAATAACCATGAGATTAAAAAACTGAAACGACTAACTCATCCAAGAAAACAATCAAGAATATCGAATATGAAGTTTGTTTAACAAAGTAGTGACTAAAGGCATGATGATAGCCAAGAGATATTTGTCAAGTATCAACTTGAGGACATGGAAATTTAGGTCCAATTTAATGTAAAGTATTAAAAAGCTTTAGTGTAAAGCATGGAAACTCAAATGTCACAGGATAATCTCAAGTGAGATGGAAGATATTCTACTTTGGACATTTAAAAAATAGATTTTATTTATCCAAGAGAAAAGAAAAATATGCCCACACAAAGACTTGCACATAAATGTTTATTAGCAGCTTTATTTGTAATAGCCAAAAACTGAAAACAATCCAATGTCCATCAACAGTTAAATGAATAAACAAATTGGGGTATATCCATACAATGGAATACTATTCATCAATAAAAAGTAATGAGCTATTAATAAATGCAATAACATGGATGAATCTCAAAATAATGGTGCTGAGTAAAAGAAGCGAGACAAAAATAGAGCACATAGTTATATATATATCTATAAAATGATCAGTGGTTTTGGGGAGGCGAAGAGGAGGAAAGGGGAGAGAGGGATGGCAAAGAGATATCAGGAAATGTTTGAGGCTGATGTATATATTTAGGAGGCGATTATGGTGATGATTTTATGGGGGGTATACATAATTCAAAATGTATCAAACTGTACACTTTAAATATATGCAGTGTATTTTGCATGAATTATACCTCAATAAAGTTGTTTGAAAAATAACAAATGAACAAATATGTTTAAAAAAAGACTGTGGAACATACTAGAGGGTAAGGCTATAAGGCATTTTCCCATTAACCAAAACGACAAAATGGCTATATCTTGTTTGTTCTTCCTCCAAAATACACCTCCTTACTACCCACTTCTCTCTTGGTCAGTATCTTTTTCTACATTCTTTTTTTTTTTTTTTTTTTTTTTTTTTCAATTTACTTATTTATTTATTTATTTTTGGCTGTGTTGGGTCTTTGTTGCTGTACGCGGGCTTTCTCCAGTTGTGGCAAGCGAGGGATACTCTTTGTTGTGGTGCACAGGCTTCTCATTGCGGTGGCTTCTCTTGCTGCGGAGCATGGGCTCTAGATGGGCGGGCTTCAGTAGTTGTGGCGCATGGGCTCAGTAGTTGTGGCTTGCGGGCTGTAGAGCGCAGGCTCAGTAGTTGTGGCACATGGGCTTAGTTGCTCCACGGCATGTGGGATCTTCCCGGACCAGGGCTCGAACCCGTGTCCCGTGCATTGGCAGGCGGATTCTTAACCACTGTGCCACCAAGGAAGTCCCTTTACCTACATTCTTAATCCATGCAGTGTACTGCTATTTGGAGCAAAGAATAAGGAAGACAAAAATCACTTACAATCCCACAACACAGAGATAATGACTATTAACATTTGAGGATATTTCATTTCAGCTTCTGAACATTAGGATCATACTCTCAGTATTTGAATTTAGTTTTAATATTAGATTTATACAATTTGTATTGTGTTTTAAACTTTCTAATCCTCAAACTTTTCAAATATACAGAAAAGAGTAAAAAGTCCAACACACTATCATCCCTTGACTTTAGTTTTTTTGCTTCAAATTTCTTTCTTTTAAAGAAACAAACATTTTAAAGTCCTACTCTCCATTTTTTCCCTCTTTTCCCCCAGAAGTAAGCAAAATCCTGAAATTGGTATATATTGCTATCATTTATGTATATAAGCTTTGTAATATATAGGTATATAAACAAATACATACATGTTTTGTGCTTTTAACAGTTTCATAGATAGTATCATGAGGAACATCATTTTGCATCTTCCTTTCTCCATTCACTGTGTTTTTGAGATTTATCCATGTTGATGCGTATGAATCCAAGACATTTCTTTTGCCCATGTCCCGTCGTATGAATAAATCAGTTTAGCATTATTGTTTCACTTAATATTATATCATGATTACTCTCCAAGCCTTGTGGTTTTCCCTGTCTGGAAGGTTCTTCCTCCAGCTCTTTCTGGCTGGCTCTTGTCTCCTCCCTCAGGTCACAACTCAAAGAAGCTTCCCAGACAACCCTATCTGAAGTACCTTCCATCCTAGCCCCCACCCAAACAAATATATATATTATATATATATATATTTTTTTCATATCACCCTGTTAATTTCTTTATTACCTTTTATTTTGTCCATTTGTTTATTGTATGATTCCTCTGAGAGATAGTAAGTCCCCTGGGGTCAGGTACCTTGAGTTTCTTATTCACCTTTGTGAACAAGAGGCATGTCACATTAGCAAAATGCATGTCACATTAAAGGACCTCAACTAATACTTAGAGAAGGAATGAAAAAATGGATAAATGCATGAATGATGGGTGGCAGGAGTGATAGATTGTTGGATGCTGACTATAACATCATTTCTGGTAATTCCACCTCCTTACTACCCACTTCTCTCTTGGCCAGTATCTTTTTCTACATTCTTTTTTTTTTTTTTTTTTTTTTTTTTTTCAATTTACTTATTTATTTATTTATTTTTGGCTGTGTTGGGTCTTTGTTGCTGTACGCGGGCTTTCTCCAGTTGTGGCAAGCGAGGGATACTCTTTGTTGTGGTGCACAGGCTTCTCATTGCGGTGGCTTCTCTTGCTGCGGAGCATGGGCTCTAGATGGGCGGGCTTCAGTAGTTGTGGCGCATGGGCTCAGTAGTTGTGGCTTGCGGGCTGTAGAGCGCAGGCTCAGTAGTTGTGGCACATGGGCTTAGTTGCTCCACGGCATGTGGGATCTTCCCGGACCAGGGCTCGAACCCGTGTCCCGTGCATTGGCAGGCGGATTCTTAACCACTGTGCCACCAAGGAAGTCCCTTTACCTACATTCTTAATCCATGCAGTGTACTGCTATTTGGAGCAAAGAATAAGGAAGACAAAAATCACTTACAATCCCACAACACAGAGATAATGACTATTAACATTTGAGGATATTTCATTTCAGCTTCTGAACATTAGGATCATACTCTCAGTATTTGAATTTAGTTTTAATATTAGATTTATACAATTTGTATTGTGTTTTAAACTTTCTAATCCTCAAACTTTTCAAATATACAGAAAAGAGTAAAAAGTCCAACACACTATCATCCCTTGACTTTAGTTTTTTTGCTTCAAATTTCTTTCTTTTAAAGAAACAAACATTTTAAAGTCCTACTCTCCATTTTTTCCCTCTTTTCCCCCAGAAGTAAGCAAAATCCTGAAATTGGTATATATTGCTATCATTTATGTATATAAGCTTTGTAATATATAGGTATATAAACAAATACATACATGTTTTGTGCTTTTAACAGTTTCATAGATAGTATCATGAGGAACATCATTTTGCATCTTCCTTTCTCCATTCACCGTGTTTTTGAGATTTATCCATGTTGATGCGTATGAATCCAAGACATTTCTTTTGCCCATGTCCCGTCGTATGAATAAATCAGTTTAGCATTATTGTTTCACTTAATATTATATCATGATTACTCTCCAAGCCTTGTGGTTTTCCCTGTCTGGAAGGTTCTTCCTCCAGCTCTTTCTGGCTGGCTCTTGTCTCCTCCCTCAGGTCACAACTCAAAGAAGCTTCCCAGACAACCCTATCTGAAGTACCTTCCATCCTAGCCCCCACCCAAACAAATATATATATTATATATATATATTTTTTTTTCATATCACCCTGTTAATTTCTTTATTACCTTTTATTTTGTCCATTTGTTTATTGTATGATTCCTCTGAGAGATAGTAAGTCCCCTGGGGTCAGGTACCTTGAGTTTCTTATTCACCTTTGTGAACAAGAGGCATGTCACATTAGCAAAATGCATGTCACATTAAAGGACCTCAACTAATACTTAGAGAAGGAATGAAAAAATGGATAAATGCATGAATGATGGGTGGCAGGAGTGATAGATTGTTGGATGCTGACTATAACATCATTTCTGGTTCTAATTCTGTGACGCCCCATTCTACCATCAACAAAAAGCGGAAGAGAACTTAAATTTCATATTTCATTCCACATGTGGGCCAATCTACTCTGAATAGCTAAGTAACTAAGTCTACTTTGAAAATAATAAACTTTCTGAGCATTCTGGCTGCAGAATGTGAAAACTAAGTTCAGTCCCTTAAATTCTCTTTTCAAATTTTCAACTCACACAGAAACTAAAATTCTGGCCACTCAGCTAAATTACCAGAATATATCCTTTATTATCCTGAGAAGTATTCAGTAAGACCATAAATAACTCATGGTTAGTTTTATGAATTATTTATTATTTTTGATATAGCACATAGATAATTGTTTTTCATGTCTAAATAGAGATTTTCTAAAGTTTTGGAAATTTTAAAAGATTTATATACTTACATGTTTCTATAACTACTTTTAAAATTTTACAGAGTTGGGTTTGTAATATCATAATGAAAAATTGGAATTTTTAGATAGTAATTTTAACTTTATGTAATATCTAGTATTAAGGAACACACATACATACAAACATACATGCTTCTGAAATAGTATAAACTATTAGTATATTATTATACTAACATAAAACAATATTAGTATTGTATATACTAATAGTATAATAAGTCTGCAAAATTCACTTAGAATAATTTAAAAATACATATAATTTTCCTGAATTAAAGTGGTCATTTTACTATTTAGATATCACCTAGATTAAAAATATTCTTTGTATTTGAGGATGCTTTGAAGTGGTAGATATTTTGTAGTTGTAATAATCTGTTTCAGTAAAGTACATAATAATACCAGTTAGCATTTACTGTGCACTTACTATAGGCAAGGCACAGCATTAAGCATTTCTATGACTATCTCACTGAGACATCAGAACAACACTATAAGGTAGGTATTACTCTCCATTTTACATGCTAAGAAAAGAAGATTTAAAGAGGTTATTTAACTCATCAAAGTAAGTGGTAGAACTAAGACGTAACTCTAAGCCCATATTTTAAATCACTACACAGTAATGGAAATGAGATGTAGTATAGAGAAAATAAAAATCACGCTTCCCATAACCTAGAGATCATCATTGTTAATATTCTAGCTTATTTTTGTCCAGCTTTTAGATTGTATTATACATATTCTATATCCATCTTTCACTTAATCTTGTAAATATTTCCCATGTTGTTAAATATTTTTTACAGTATTACTTATTAGTGAGGGACTATGCTTTAACAATTCCCCTCCCCAAAACTGTTTGCACTCTCCACGATTCCTAATCCCTCACAACTCACTAATTAACTCAAGAGCGCCTGTCTCAAGTAATTTCATTTTCCAAATCCCATATTTTAGTTACAAAAGAAAAATATTAAAGAAACCTCAGGAGTACCCAGAAAGTATTAATTGACTGGTACAAAAGAAAATGATCATGTTGATCATTTTTAAAAACTTATATTTCTTTTTAAATACTAAAGTTCTTTCAATGGTTTTCAACAGAATATGATGAATATATTGGTTACAGTTCTAAAGATTCTTTTCAAATGATAGGCCTTCATATATATCTCATAAAGGTGAGGTTAGTACCATAGAAATGTTTTATGCTGATGATTTTATATGAGCGAAAAAGCATTGGTAGCATAGCATCAAAAGTAACAAAACAATGAAATATCTGCCTTAAAAGTACAGGTTGGCCTTGCGCATCACAGAAGGTCATCTCCTTGATAAATCTGGCTATCTCCGTGTCCTAAGATGTCTGCACCCAGGCTCTGAGTCACTGTAAATTTGATACAAGCTAAAACTACTCCAAGCCCAGGTTTGCAAAGCCTTTCAGCAAAAAGATAAGGCATTGGTATCATGATAATTTTAAGAAAAGGCATTGATACAGATATGCTAATGAAACATTTTACTGATGTATTAAATGACCCTGAGATACCACTCAAAAACCCCCAGATTGAAATTAAAATATCCACCTACTTGTCTTCAACTCAGCGATTTTGAAAAGCTATCATACATAGTAGAGGTGAAAATTAAATTTTCTGGTCAGCATGTCCTATCATCAAGTCTACAGAAATGGTTTTCAGTTTAAATAACTACTTGCACATTTTCTCTAACATCCAATAACTTGTTCTGTGTGTGTAATAAAGGAGGTTTTAAAAATTTCTCTGCAAGATGTTTTCATGTTGTGATTATGTGTTGTGAGGAAAACGTAAGAGATTAGTCTAGAAATTTTTATGACCTATTTTTAAGCTATTTATGCTCAAGACAAATGTTCATGATTATAATAACGACTATTTGGATTCAATTATTGTCTGACCTTACAAATTAGGTCTTTATAAACTGCTAAATATGTAGAGCTTTTAGCTTATTTTCTTAACTTTTTATTAAGATAGAATTTTATTATTATTTAACATATGAAATGATTCTACAGCCTT
Organism: Physeter macrocephalus; assembly: GCF_002837175.3. Taxonomy (NCBI): domain Eukaryota; kingdom Metazoa; phylum Chordata; class Mammalia; order Artiodactyla; family Physeteridae; genus Physeter; species Physeter macrocephalus. Next base: position 29,558,796 of record NC_041228.1, on the reverse strand, counting down.
TTTTTTGTGTGCTGGTACAAGAGAGCTTTAAAGAGTAAATATCAATATATAGAGAAATAAATGTAAGTCTGTTTAACATTATCTTCCTGTTACAACAATTTTTTGAAAGTGATTATGAGCATATAAATATGTTTTGTTTCTGGGATCGAATTTCCATTATAAGTGAAGCCTAAAGGATCTGGTTAACTTGTTCTGTAAAATGACATGTTGTAGGGTATGTTGATCAAATGAATTATAACTGTTTCTGCAGGAATCAGAAATTCAGTCAAAGAGCTAACTTTCTTGTACTTGGTGATGCACTATTGTGTACCCTTTTAATTGGCGATATTTCTATGTCACTAATAGAGGAAATACTTCTCATTCTGACTACACAAATTGGATTTGGCTTTTTAAGTGTAACTTACAAGCACACAACTCAAGAGTTCAGTCACTAGAATGAGGAATCAATATATTAACAAGATTGTATAATTACTGAAATATCAATAAATGCGTTTTGTTTTGCCCAAAACGTTGCCCAACTCTTCACTTACCCTTTATTTGCCTTAGATTCAAAGTATTCTTGCTTACTCTAGAACATGCTTAATGTTTTTGCTTAATCGTCAGACATGAAAAATCATGTGGCCCTCTGATGCCCTTCAATTTTAAGAATAGATTTCTGCTTAGTACAGAGTAAAATGTTCTACCTCATTTAGTGGACCGGTGACAGTTTTTATTTGGTTAAGCCAACCTTATTTTGTTATTTAACTATAATGTGTAAAACTGAAATGAACAGGGAGGAGGAAAGCATTACTTCTGAAAATGCTACCTTAATATGTAACCAAAGGCCTTAGGAAAGCTTTTTCTCTTGCTTTGATCAAGAGCAAGGTAAAAGACATCTCACCCTCATGATAGGAGACTGCTGGTTTCTGGGAGGTCATTTCAATGACAAAATTTGAATCAGTGAAGGGAAACTCTGAGCAAAGATAAGCATCTTTGTAATTGTTTACAGAGAACTCAGAGTTATTTACTTAAGGAAAAAGGGTTGGCAGTACAACCATTAGAAATGGATATGACTAATCATGTCTATGCCAGAGTTCTTATTTCTAACTCCTTAAATAAAAAAAAAAAAGAAAAGCACTTTTCAGTAAGTGTTGAGTTTAGATTGTTGGATTTAGGGCTTGGACAGAAGTTTTCCCATCGTATTTGTCTTTTGCTCTTCCTGAATGAGCTCTACAGTTGTGCCCTGGGAATCTAAATTCCTCCTTCTCTGATAATGCCTGAAATCATATAATAAGTGGGGGACAAGTTGAATTTTTATGCATAATAACCAGAGACAATGTCAATATTGTGTTTCAGAAATTCCTCCTTTATTGCACAGGTTGAAAATGCACACTTGTTACCCAGTTGGGTGCTTTCTGTACTCCTGAACTCATCCAGATGCTCCCTGAATAGGGAAATAGAGCTCCTTTCCCAACTCAATTTATCCTTGTCAATTAAATAAAACAAACAAAATATCAAGGAGTCTCAAGAAAGAAATATTGAATAAGTCACATTTTGTTGTCTTTGGTTCTGTATAAGGGTAATTTGAATTGCACAACTGAAACATGCTAGGAAATCTGTAGAATCATAATGCTTTCCTGGCGGACAGAGGTACTTTGTGTCCTCCAGTTGGATCTCTAGTTTGTTTCAAGTAACTGCGCGTCTTTTCATAGCCACTGAATGGCCAGAAATGTTATGCTTTAATTCTATTTCTACTTGTTACTGTGGAAATGAGATTTACTTTATGATGAAGACATTTGTTCTCCAAGTATGTCCTTGGGAAGTTAAAGTTCCGTACCCGGGATTGGCTTTCAGGACAAGCAGGATCAATATCAGCTACTCTATAAAGGTGCTGTGACAAACCATACTCCAGTGTCTAAAGGTCAGAAGTAGAGGGGCCATTGTGGTCTGAACCAGTGCCCTTGACCCCTTCTCTCTGAGGTTGCAGAGATGGCTGGGGACATCAAGGAGGCTCCTCATGTTGTGTTTCCTAACATTTAAAAAAATTTTTAATGGCAAGTTGATTGATGTCACTTATATTGAGGAATTAGGTTCCATGGGTTTTTAATCTGTTTTTTTCATAGCTGTATCCTCTGGGTCTAAAATAGTGCCTACTACATAGAAGCTATGTAATTAATATTTCTCAAATAAATCTTTCCAAAACCTGATGTCCCAGTGCAAAAGCTGACTTTTCCTTATGTGCATAAGCAGATAAGATCCACTATTTATTGATAATATACTGTCAACCATTTTATATCTATCATCTAATTTTTCTTTTCAAAAGCCCTTAGGGGAAAATTTCATTATCCTAGTTTAAAAATAACAACAGCAACAAAAACTTTTTTAAAAGGAGAATGCTAATGTTATGGACTGAATGTTTGTGTCCCCCACCACCACCAAATTCATATGTTGGAGCGCTACTCCCCAATGTGATGGTATTAGGAGGTGGGGCCTTTAGGAATTAATTAGGATTAGATGAGGTCATGAAGGTGGAGCCCTCATGAATGGCCTTATAAGAATCACAAGACAGCTTGCTTCCCCTCTTTGCTGTCAACCACAGTGAGGATACGAGAAGTCAGCTGTCTGCAACCCAAGAGAGAGCCTTCACCAGAACTCATCAGTGCTGGCACCCTGATCTCAGACTTCCAAATTCCAGAACTCTGAGAACTTTCTGTTGTTTATAAGCCACCCAGTTAATGGTACTTTGTTACAGCAGCCTGAACTGAGTAAGACAGCTAGGAAACTCACCAAGATTTCACGGACTAAGTGGAAGGGTCAAAATGGTAAGTAATAAAGGGACTGTAGAAAGACTTTCATCCTGCTGTCAGCTTGGTAATTTTCTCCCTTCTTCATTTTCTCATGTGCAAATCGAGAGCAATAATTCAGGCTCTTGGATGGAGCATATTTAAAGTCAACTGAACCAATCAAGATCTGTACAAACAAAGGGTTAATCCCTCATCAGTGTTTATCAACAAAAATATTCATGGAAAGCTTTTTATTCTAGATATAGAAAAATATTCATATTTTTTAAAAACACAAGTTTGAGCATTAATTTTGTATCCTGCTACTTTACCAAATTCATTGATTAGCTCTAGTAGTGTTCTGGTAGAGTCCTATACATTAATGATGAAAAATCTGAAAGAGAAATTAAGGAAACACTCCCATTTACCACTGCAACAAAAAGAATAAAATACCTAGGAATAAACCTACCTAAGGAGACAAAAGACCTGTATGCAGAAAACTAAGACACTGATTAAAGAAATTAAAGATGATACAAACAGATGGAGAG
>NC_041228.1:29537814-29554858 GCF_002837175.3 Physeter macrocephalus | reverse complement strand
ATTTGCAAATGAAGCAACTGACAAAGGATTAATCTCCAAAATTTACAAACAGCTCATGCAGCTCAACATCAAAAAAACAAACAACCCAATCCAAAAATGGGCAGAAGACCTAAACAGACATTTCTCCAAAGAAGATATACAGATTGCCAGCAAACACATGAAAGAATGCTCAACATCACTAATCATTAGAGAAATGCAAATCAAAACCACAAAGAGGTATCACCTCACACCAGTCAAATGGCCATCATCAAAAAATCTAGGAACAATAAATGCTGGAGAGGGTGTAGAGAAAAGGGAACCCTCTTGCACTGTTGGTGGGAATGTAAATTGATACAGGCACTATGGAGAACAGTATGGAGCTTCCTTAAAAAACTAAAAATAGAAATTCCATACAACCCAGCAATCCCACTACTGGGCATATACCCTGAGAAAACCATAATTCAAAAAGAGTCAAAGAGAAAAACAAGTACCGTATGCTAACACATATATATGGAATCTAAAAAAAAATGGTTATGAAGAACTTAGGGGCAGGACAGGAATAAAGATGCAGATGTAGAGAATGGACTAGAGGACATGGGGAGGGGGAAGGGTAAGCTGGGATGAAGTGAGAGAGTGGCATGGACTTATATATACTACCAAATGTAAAATAGATAGCTAGTGGGAAGCGGCCGCATAGCACAAGGAGATAAGCTCGGTACTCTGTGACCACCTAGAGCGGTGGAATAGGGAGGGTGGGAGGGAGACACATGAGGGAGGAGATATGGGGATATATGTATGTGTATAGCTGATTCACTTTGTTATAAAGCAGAAACTAACACACCATTGTAAAGCAATTATACTCCAATAAAGATGTTAAAAAATAAAAATAAATTAAAAAACCAAAAAACCCACAAGTCTGAAATTTTTGTTGACTACATAGTCCATTCACTTAATTCGAAGTTCACAAAATATAAAATAATGCATTAGTGTCCCTTAGCCACCCTGAGCATAAAACTCAAAAATGCATGTGTTTTAAGGCATAATATGTAGTATTTCTGTTATTCTTTCCTATGTATTCTACAATTTCTGTTTGGATAATCTCTTGACCCAAGAGTTTTAAGACAAAGTTTTTGTGTTTTCTTTCTTGGTTGTTCCCCGCACCTCTTTTTTTTTTTTTTTTTTTTTTAAGATTTTCTTTTTTATATCCAGTCAATTGTCATGAAGTATGAAATAGTCGTTAAAATCACTCACTGCAGATCTCTTCTACTTTTCTTACATTTCCTATGCTATCTTTTTGATTCTGAATATTGAATCTGTGTTATTTGATGCACAGGTATTCATAACTATTATGAAGTGTACATTTTAGCATTTAGATGTACTGTTCTTTATTTAATGCTTTGAGGTCTGAGTTCAATCTGCCAGATAGTAAAATTACAACCCCTGCTTTCTTTTGTTTTCACTGGCTTGGTATATGTTTACCAATTCTTTTATTTTCAGCCTTGATGACGCATTTGTTTTAGGTGTGGCTCTTGTACACACCGTAAAATTGGGTTTTAATATGTGATCTGATCTGAAAGCTTTTTCTTTCAATAAGTGAGTTAGTTCTTATTGATATGCTTAATTGTAGTCTGTCATTTTTTATTCATTTACTTACCTAGTGTCTATTAATTTCTTACTGCATGCAGTAAGAAATTTCTTACTCCTCTACCATCTGATTTTTATCAACTGTATTATCTTTCTTAGTATTTAAGTTTGTGGTCCTAAATATATTTGATCCTTATTAATTCATTTGTCACTTTGACACCCCGCACCGCCATTATTTAAAATGAGGAGAAATAATTTATTAAAACTTCTTTCCTCCTTCCACTTCTAATTTTTGTTGTTGTAATATTTTCTATACCATCAGGGTATACAACACTCTCTGTTCTGTCATCCTAATCCCCACTCTTTGTTCAGTGTTTTAGACAGATCTAGTTAAAGTTTCAGTGCTCATCAACAGTGTCTTTATATTCATTTTCCAGTTCCCATTTGTCTAATTGAAGTTCTTTATGAGAATCCTCAAGAAGTCTCATGGGAACAACACTCCTTAAGAATATCTGATGTTTAATGTGTCAAAACGTTGCCTCATACTGAACATTTAGGAAGTATAAAATCTTTCATCGTGCTTTATTTCTTTGACTTTTTTTGTTGAAGGTCCTTCACGTTCTCTTAGAGTTGACTTTCACTGTGGAGATGTCTGAGAACAGCCTGATGTTTTCCTCCCTGAGAGGTAATGATATTTTGCTTCACTCCTTGAAGGTTTCTTTCTTTGTCTTCAAAGTTCAGCATACTTACTTTGTTATAATTCTGTGTTGTCTTTCCTAAGTCAGTTTTCCCTAGGACATGATGTGTATTTGTATAGATTAAAAGGTTTTTTTGTTTCTTTTTTTTTTTAACTTCAAGAAAGTAAATTATAAATGTTTGTTCTGATCCCTTATTTTGTTTTTCTCCATTGGTAATTGCAAAGTCTCTCTTTCCCTGTCCTCCATATCTCCTCTTTTCTCTCTAATTCTTCTTTATTTTTTTTCTGCATCACCATTTCATATTTTATACTTTACTGTGTTTTCAACAGTGTTTCCTTACAAATGACAATAACAACAACAACAACCAAAAGATATAAAGGGAGATACAAACGTAGGGGAGAAGAAGAAATATAGGTAAAATATAAATACAATACAATACAAATATGAATAATAGCATATATGTTTTAATAGTCTCTCTTATCTGCTCTCCCTTGTTTTGCTTCCATTGTCCCTATCATTTCTCTGATATTTTTTTTCTCATAGTTCCTGAGCTTTGCCAGCTCACATTTCATTTCTTTCCATTATCTCACCATCTCCTCCCAGAGCTCTTGCATTTCTGCCCAGTGCTCTTGTTTCATGGATGCAATTTCTTCATCATGTGTTTTTAATTCACTTTGCAGTTTTTTTTCCTGTGAGAGATCTAAATCTGCTATTTATTTTTCCTGTCATTCCTCCTTCTCCTTCTTCTCTCTTTCTTGCTCTCCTCCCCCACCTTATATCTTTTATATCTTTTTGTTATTGTTGTTTGATAAGGTGAACAAAATTGGACTAAATGGTTAACATGCTTTCATCACTGATCCATGAATGGACATCTTTTATTTTTGATTATTTATTTGTTAGTTTTTTCACATTAATAATATATTAGAACTGGAATATTGAATAAATCAACAAATGTTTGCACCTCCCTCATTCTGTCTCCCACCCTCATCCAAACTATCACTAACCTGAAACTCAGCTTTATCATACTTCTGTCTTTCCAAATTAGAATTCTATCACATATATGTTATATGCAATATATGTATATATGTTATATATATGTTTTATAAATATATAATACAAATACACATATTCCTAAAACATATGCTGTTTGACTTTAATTATTTTCACCTTTATAAAAGCCAGTTAAACATATGATGTATGATATATGAAGAGATATTCAAATTTATTATTGGTCAAGAAAATAAAGATGAAGACTGTAATGACATAATGTTTTATACCCATTCTATTGACAAAAATTGTGTGATAATATTATGTCTATGAGATCTTTTTTACACAAAATCCTTTTCCTTTTTCTCTGTTGTGGCAAATTTTTGTATACACTGCTCTTCCCTTTTTATCAGTCACTTTTGAGGAAAGTGGGTTTTAATTCCTGAGATAAATTATTTACAGAAAAAAAAAATTAGTATGGCTATGGGCTATGTTCCTAGATAGCTGGTTTTGTTTTTTCTTTATTTAACCCAGGATTTTTGATGTGAGCTAGCTCTTAATTTTTTCCCAAAAAATGAGTCTTGACTTAGATTTACCCCCTATATTTGTCACAATGAAACTAGGTCCAGGAAACTCCCAGCACTAGCTGGTGTATCTTGTTTCTGCTGTCCCACAGTAATTAACTAGGATTTTAGGATTGCATTTCAGGTTATACCTCTCACCTTCAAAGATTATATTCTCACCTTTAAAAATATATTTTTTGGGCTTCCCTGGTGGCGCAGTGGTTGAGAGTCCGCCTGCCGATGCAGGGGACACAGGTTCGTGCCCCAGTCCCGGAAGATCCCACATGCCGCAGAGTGGCTAGGGCTGTGAACCATGGCCACTGAGCCTGTGCGTCCGGAGCCTGTGCTCTGCAACGGGAGAGGCCACAACAGTGAGAGGCCCGCGTACCACAAAAAAAAAAAAAAAAAAAGTATATATATATATATATATATATATATTTAGGTCATAATGGAGCAATAAGAAATGGGTATATCCTCCATTTAAAATCACTTAAAATGTAGACAAAGCATATAAAATAACAGTTGTTAGATGCTGATCCGTGAAAGAGGGGAAACAAGTAAAGCAGTCTCTACAATTCCTGAAGAAAGTTTCCAGGCTTCTGAGCAGAATAAAGGAACCCAGGAAGAGCCCCACAATCTATCGGAGCTGAGGAGATGAAAGTGAGCATCCAAGGGTGCCAAAGTAGCTAGAATTAGCAGGGCAGATACCACAGAAGAGAAAACATCACAGAAGGAGGAAAAAAAAGAGCTCAGTAGCTTTGAATAATCTGCTGAGGACTGATCAGGGGGTGTGAAGATAGCTACTGGAGACTTAAGTTATAAAAACATCAAATGGAGCAGGCAGAAAAATCCCTGGAGTTCAAACAGGGCCAGGAGTAGTCCATGTTTCCATCAGCTAGAGCAGAAAAATCTTGGTATTCATGGGATACCAGGTAGAGTACTGAAGGGTATTTTTTAAGTAGTAGAAAAAAATTAGTTCTAAAATAACTCCTCTTATGCTCCTGCCAAACAAAGCTTAAAAGCAGGACTCAAAGAATCAAACTGTTTCCAATTTACCTATATCCATGAACAAAGTTCAAGAACACTTTGAAGAATATGAACAGCCAACCAGAAAATTTACAGTGTTTGGCATCCAATAAATAAGTATCAGTCATATGGGGAAGCAAGCTCTAAGATTCATAAGAGGAGAAAAAATTCAATCAATTGAAACAATTTAGAATTGACAGATGATGGGATTAATAAATAAGGATATCAAAAACAGTTTTACAACTGCTTTGCAAATGTTTCAGAATATAGAATATGAATATGTTAAGAACATTGTAGATATAAAAAAGATGCCAAATGTAATTTTAGAGATAGAGAGTACTATGTCTGAGATAAAATTACACTTGAGGAGACTAACAGCAGATTAGACATTGCATAATAAAGAGTTAATTTAAGACATTCTAATAGAAACTATTCAAATTAAAACAGAGAATGGAAAAAAGACTAAAAAAACCCTAAAAATACATCAGTGAGTTCTGGGCTAACTTTAAGCAGCATTATGTAAGTTTAACTAGAGCCTCAAAGAAGGGGAGAAAGGAGATAGGACAGAAAAACATTTGAAGAAATAATGGCCAAAATTTTCCACATTTGATGAGCACTATAAACCCCCAGATCCAAGAAACTGTAAAAATCCCAAGCAAAAGAAACTTGAAGAAAACAACACAAAGTCACATTACAAACAATTGTTTACAATAGATAAAGAGAAAATCTTAAAAGATTCCAGGTGAAAAAAATACATTTCACATGGAAAAACAAAGATAGGAATAATAGCAGACCTCTTCAGAATACAAGCCCAAAGACAGTAGAACAACAACTTTAAAGTACTAAAAGGAGAACAGTGTCAACCTAGAATTCTAAACTCAGTCAAATATCTTTTTTTAATGTAGGAAAATCTTTTCCAGAATCTAAATCTGGTGGAACCCATTACCAGCAGACATATACTACAATAAGTGTTAAAGGAAGTCATGGAAGGTAAAGGCAAATGATACCAAATGATAGTCTGGGTCTTGAAAAGCAATGAAGAACACCAGAAATGGTAATTATCAAATAATTGTCTTTTATTTTTAAATTATATTAAAATATACTAGACTGTTTAAAGCAAAAATGTTACAATGAATTTTGACATTTATCATACGTATAGAAGTAAAATGTATGACAGCAATAGTGTAAAGGACTGCATTACCCTGATACCAAAATGAGAACATGATATTAGTAGGAAAAAAACAAAACAAAATTACAGACCAATATCCCTCATCAATGTAGACAAAACACTCCTTCAAAATATTTTAGAAATTCAAATTCAATGATATATGAAAAAATAATATATCATGGCCAAGTGAGGTTTATCTCGATTCAAGGTATAATAAATTAATATTAACATTTTAAAATATCAAGGAATATTAGTATCAAATATTAATATTTTTAAAATAAATCAATATAATTCATGTACTAAAAGCTTAATAAAAAGCCATATGATCATCTTAATAATGTGGGAAAAACATTTTAATAGTCAACATCTATTCATGAATAAAACTCTCAGCAATGAGAATAGAAGCAAAAGTCCTCAGCCTCATAAGGGTTACCTATAAAAAGCCTATAGTTAATACCATACAAATGGTGACTGCCTGAATTTATCCTCTTATGATTGAGAAAAACCAAGTGTATTTGCTCTAATCACTTCTGTTCAACATTGTACTGACAGGTCTAACCAGTGCAATCAGGCAAGGAAGAAAAGGCATACAGATTGGGAAGGAATAATAAAACCGTCTTTGTTCACAGAAGAGTTGATTGTCTTTGTGTAAAAGTCTATAAGAAATATACAAAAAAGCCTTTGGAACTAATAAATGAGTTTAGCAAGATTGCAGAATATAAAGTCAATATACAAAACTCAGTTGAATCTATGCATGAGCAACAAGGAATCTGGAACTGAAATTTTAAAAATATACAATTTACAATATAAAAAATGTGAAAAAGATAAATTTGATGAAAGATGCTTAAGACCTAAACACTAAATAGTGCAAAATGTCTCTAACAGAAATTAAAGAAGACTGAAATAAGTAAAAGAATGTAATATATTCATGGATTTGAAAACTCAATCTCGTTAGCATGTTGATTCACCCCAAATTAATTTTCAATGCAATCTTAATCAAAATCTAAGTAAGCTTTTTTTTTGTAGAAATTGGAGATTCTAAAATTTCTATGGAAATGAACAGTACCTTGAAAACTAAAATAACTGAAAAGAAAAATTTAGAGAACTACTACAACCTGATATCAAGCCTCATAAAGCTACAGCAGTTAAGACTGTGATATCTGATGTCAATATGAAAAATTAACCTGGACCCTATCCTCACCCTATATACAAAATTAACTCAACATGAATCAGAGATCTAAATGTAAGAGCTAATATTATAAAATTTCTAGAAGAAGACATAGGAGAAAATCTTAGTTCCCTTGAGTTTGGCCAGCATTACTTTAATAGGACAAAAAGCACAAAGAATAAAAGAAAAAAATCAATAAAGTGAACTTGATCAAAATTGGAATCTTTTGCTCTTCAAAAGATACTAATGAAAGAGAAAGGCAGGCCTCAGACTTGTAGGAAGCATTTGCAAAATATATATCTGACAAGTAACTTATATCTAGGATATGGAAAGAACTGTTACAGGCACACTTCAGAGATATCACAGGTTTGGTTCCAGACCACCACAGTAAAGCAAATGTCTCAATAAAGCAAGTCAAATGAATTTTTTGTTTCCTAGTACATATAAAAGTTATGTTTATACTGTAATCTGTTTAATATGCAATATCATTATGTCTAAAAAAATGTACATACCTTAATTTAAAAACACTTTATTGCTAAAAAGTGCTATCATCTGAACCTTCAGCAAGTTCTAATCTTTTTGCAGTATTAACATTAAAGATCACTAATCACAGATCACCGTAACAAATATAATAGTGAAAAATTTTGAAATATTGTGACAATTACCAAAATATTTCACAGAGACACAAAGTGAGCAAATACTGTTGGAAAGACAATGTTGATAGACTTGCTAAACACAGGATTGTCATAAACCATCAATTTGCAAAAAATGCAGCATCTGCAAAGCTTGATAAAATAAAGTATGCCTGTACATCCCACTCATGACACACACAATCCAATAAAAATCAGGCAGAATATTTGAACACACAGCTTACCATATACAGATGTCAAATAAGGACAAAGATGCTAAATATCCTTAATCATTAGGAAAACTCAATTTATAACTCTAATATTTTACTATACACTCAATAGAATGACTAAAATTAAAAAGACTGACCACATCAAGTGTTGCCAGGGATGTGGAACAGCTGGAACTCTCATACATTGCTGGCTGGATTGTAAAGTGACCATTTTGGAAAGTAGTTTGGCAGTGTCTTAAGATGTTAAATGTATATTTATAATACTCAGTCTTTCTACTGCAAGGTATTTTCCCAAGAGAAATGAAAGTGTATGTCCACACGTAGAGTTGTACATGAATGTTCACAGCAACTTAATTTTTAAAATCCCCAAACTGAAATGAAAGTTCAAATTTCCATCAACAGGTAAACAGATTTAAAAAAATGATGATATATTTATACTAAGGGTATACAAACTTTTTCTTTAAAGCGACAAATATATGTTCAGCTTTCTGGGCTGTATGATTTCTACTCAGCTCTGCTGTTGTAACGTGAAAGCAACTATAAACAGTACATAAACAGATGGGGGTGGTCAGATTTGGCCAAGAACAAGCTGCATTTAGCCATCTGGATTCGGCCTGTTGGATTTGTTAAAGCCTGATCTATACACAGTGAACTACTTCTCAACAAAAACAAAAAAAAGAAACACATTGATGCATGAATGAATCTTAAAAATAATTATGCTGAATTAAAAAAAACATACCATATGATTTCATTTATAAAATTCTAGATTTCTAAGTGGCGGAAGGCTTATCAGTGGTATCTTCAGCCTGGTTAAATAATCACTTAGACATGGTTTCTTTGGTTCCTTGAACTTATTTATAACATTTTATTTAAAGCCTTTGTCTAATAAATTCAACAAATGGACTTCCCCAGGGGCAGTTTCTATTGACTGCTTTTTTTTTTCCTTTGTATGAGCTGTATTTTCTTATTTATTTTCATCATGTGAAAAAATATATATATTTTTGAAAATTAGCTATTTTAAATAATATAATGTGATAACTCTGGAAATTAGATTCCTCTCCCCAGAGTTGTTGTTGTTGCTCTTTTTTTGTTTAGTGAATTTCCTGAACTATTTCTTTATGGTCTGTATTCTTTCTCATGTGTACCCAACTGAAGTCTTCACTTGGTTAGCTTAGTGGTCAGCTAATAATTGGACAAAGATTTTCTTAAATTCCAACTCAAAAGTAGTCCCAAGGATGATTTCAAGGGGCACAAGTAGAGTTCTGTGTCTATACCTTGAGAGGAAAGGCCTTCAATTGTTAGCTCTCACTAGAACCCCACAGGAAAGGGGGTGGTCTCCCCAAAAGAGGAGGAAGAAAGCAAAACATAAGTGCCATTTAGGAGCCGCTCCCAGGGTATGCTATTATTCCTGTATATTCCTGGGCCCACTTTTGGCAAAAGAAAGCCTAATTACCCTGCAACCTGTCTCTGAGTGACCGCTTTAAGACCAAGATTGGCACAGGTCCAGATTTAATTATAGGGCGTGCTTCAAATAAGACACTTTTTCTTTCCCTTGACTATTCATAGTCTGATTTTGAAGTCCAATTTTTGAAAACCCTAGTCCAGGCCTAAATATTCCATCTTAATCTAAATTAGTCTCACTTTTGGGTTTGGTGAACTAGTCTTCATTCAGTTCTCTTTCCTCAGGAGGATACATATACTTATGTGAATACTTTTACTTCCATTGCTAATTAAGGGAAAGAAAAATTTGAAGGAAGAATGCCAACTCAAAGAAAATAAGGACACTGTTCATTGAGCTCCACATAGAAAGCGTGAAGTCACAGGTCTCAACAAACATGCTCAATTGAAAGGGAAACACATCAAGGGTAGACCTGTTTCAAGTTAACACATTTGTATCTTTGGCTTTGGTGCCTGTACCAAATAAAATAAAACGGTGGGACCAGATTTGAGTTTCAAATTTTGAAAGGGTATCTAGTTGGACCTAATTTCCATTAATAGATGTTCAGAACTCATGTTGACATATAGCAATGAACTAAATTATCAGTGGAGTCCTACGTTAAATAGCTCTTGTGAAATAAAGATAATGAGCTATTTTGTGGTACTTTTTCTATATTTACAACTGTTTAATGAGTAGAAGTCCCTAGATATAAAAAATCTGGTTTCCAGAAGATCCTGGGAAGCATTCCAAAGAGAACCAGATTCTTAAAAAAAAAAAAAAATGTGTCAGAGTGTATCATATATTTACTACATTGAGACAGTTAAACTTTAGGAAATTAAACAACACTAGCAGAAAAAACAAAATTTCTTAAATAATAGCAGGTTAATCATGGTGAAAAAGTTTATCCAAACATACCTACCCCAAAGGAATTATAGTAAATGCCTTTTGTTGTAAATTAAATTGTAAGTGGCTAAGATAGTCTTTTAACTTGTACTATTTCAGTCACATCTATTCCCATCAGTCACATTAACACACACACGTCTCTGTGGGGAAAGCACAGCAGTTCCTTATGTAGACTCTTCTATCTTGCTTCTGCCTGATTTGTCTATGTACCAAAGTGTATCAGTTTTCTGCATATAAATTTTAAAGGAAGATACAACCCAGCAGTGTAACATACAAGTTAAAAACCTTTCTTTACCCCAGACTTTGGTCAAACACATTTTGTTTTTGTTAAGAGTCCTAAATAACCTTCCTAGAAACTGGTATGTAATTCATCACATACCCAACATTTAATAGTAAGTAGAATATATTACTTTGAGAACCTGAACCCATTCCTTGGGCTCTAACGTTTTATGAACAATTGCAGAGAAACAGTTAAGGTCATTGGTAAAATCTAATGGGTATGTTTTGTTACTCATTTGAAAAATGAACCTTCTGGGGCACTTTGCTATTCTAAAATTCAAGAAATTTTAAACTATTGTTATAAAGGTTTAGAAACATACTACTGTTTCATAAACAGTAGTACACAGTCACAATATCAAGATACCACATCAGTTTAAAAATAAACATTTTTCTTATACCATTTTTATAGCAGTGACTTAGCAATATACATAAAAAATATATATCCATAATAGAAATTTACAGTGCATTTGTAAAAAGTCTATATTAGGTGCCTACAACCATGTTTTTAGAGTTTGTTTTACATGGCACATGTAGTATATTCTATGCTAGAAAAGTGTCAAAAACATGAAATTCTTTTTGAAAAATAAGAATTCTTTCACATATGCAGTTGGGAACTATCTTGCTCCCTTCTAGTCTCGAAGGTGGTGCTTCTCATTATCCCCACATCCAGGTTAACCTGTAACCAGAGTAATGAAGAAGAAGTCATCAAAATACTTGTTAATTATTCAGAATCACCCTTCAAAAAACTAGGGCCCACTCAGTCTTCTAAGTCAGAATTTAGGCCACAGTACCTGGTCTATAGTTCCAGAGAACAATTTAGGTGTGTATCTCCTTTCCTTGTCATTTAAAAATGAATATAGAGCAGAGCGTTTCATATCCTGGCCAAGAAAACATTTGTATCCCCATGTCCCTACTGGCTCAAATCCAGTGGTTCCAAGTACTCAACGCCTCCTTACATCCCCCTGAGAATATCTACTTGAACCAAACACGTTTGAGAGAGAGGCAGATTTTCATAAGGATTTTGCAGAGGGGAAAAGATTTTGTACCGACTTCTGCCACATACCCTGAAGCATATAATTTCATAAATACCCATCCAACTTGTACCTTCTTCCTAGCCCCTCACAGTTCTAGCAGCTGCCAACTCAGAAAGAAGGCAGTTTTCTTTTTTCATCTCTTACCATCCAAACTATTGTCACCACAATGCAGGAAATTAATCAAAACTCTTTCAACCAAATTGGCTTTCCCTGCAAAGGAAATCTCTTCCCAAATTCAAAGAAGTTAAAAATATTTATATGCTATGTATTTATTATATATTTGTTGCACTTAACAATGGTCCTTTGCAAAAATCTATAGTAATTCATGAGAGACATTCGTGTTATATTGAAGACAACCCGTTTTTTAATCTCTCTGTTCACCTAGAACTCCAATGGCTACTCATAGAAAATTTTGCAAGCACCCTATTGGTAGCTGGGATTACCAAACGCCTCAAAAATTAAAAGGGCACTCTTAACTGGCTTTCATACTGAAGCAACCAATATGAAATACGTTTTCTCCCCAATGCATTTAGCAAAGATAGATGAAGGATAGGAGGAAATCTAGTATCAACCAACTATGAACTCCTATGGGTTTGGCAATCCTTGCACCAGAAGTATTTATCATGATTTTCCTCAAAAGGGGTCTACCAGAGAAAGGTCTTCTTGTTTCTGGGGGATGTATGAGCAACGCAGATTCTGTTTACTACATTATTTAAGTAGAGAATCAGCAAGAACCAATTCATCCTAAAAGACATTTGCTGGTTTGGAATGCTCCCCAAACCATTCATTTCCAAGGGCCAAACTGCATGCCCAACTCATGTTTAAAGTCCCATAAATTCTTAGGTCACATATTGACAGAGTATTTTCCCCTACCTAATTCAGTCAATAGTACTTATTTTGTAAATACTTAAGGAACACCTACTGTATTCCAGGCACTGTGCTAGATACTGCACTACAGAAACGATTCTTACCTGCCCTGATTATTCTCTGTTTACACATGAAAATCCATCTCTGCCTCCTCTGCACCCTGCCTTGAGCCCTGAGAAGCTAACTTCTAGTCAACAGAGGTACACCTGCCCTTTGGTTTCCTGTCAGGTTTGCCCAGTGGGAAATACTGCCAGAAGTGAAGGGGAAAGTTCAGGGTATTAATTCTCCTTGTTCCAAATGTCTATGCAGGCTATAAATTGGCTAAGGCTGAATCCGTCTGCCTGTAGGCACAGCTCCTGTTCCTTCAGCTCTCACCCTCTTCTGGTAGTGGCTGACTTTAGGCCTTGGGTAGTAATTGCTGCTCTCTGTTGGTAATCTCTGGGTGTTTCACCATGTCTTGTTAGTTCCCATAATCCTGTCCACAACTTTGTAATAGTGCTCTCTTTAAACTGACTTTAAATACCCCCTCTGTGTGCAGTCCTTTTCCTGCAGAGACCCTGACTTGTATGCTGCCCTCTAGAATAGTCTCATAGAGAGCTAGATATAGATGTAAATAATCTTTTATATCTACTATTATAATCAAGATAAATTAAAAGCACAATGGATGCATAGGTGGATATTCCTAGTTGTCTACTCAAAATCGATTTTCCTTTTCTTTCCTCATTTACAAAACCCTAAACTTATTGGATTAGTTCCTATTCAGTTAAAGATACTCAATCTGGGCTTCCCTGGTGGCGCAGTGGTTGAGGGTCCGCCTGCTGATGCGGCGGACGCGGGTTCGTGCCCCGGTCCGGGAGGATCCCGCGTGCCGCGGAGCGGCTGGGCCCGCGCGTCCGGAGCCTGTGCTCCGCAACGGGAGAGGCCACGGCAGTGAGTTGAGGGTCCGCCTGCTGATGCGGGGGACGCGGGTTCGTGCCCCGGTCCGGGAGGATCCCGCGTGCCGCGGAGCGGCTGGGCCCGCGCGTCCGGAGCCTGTGCTCCGCAACGGGAGAGGCCACGGCAGTGAGAGGCCCGCATACCCAAAAAAAAAAAAAAAAAAAAAAAAAAATACTCAATCTTCCAGGTTCCCTGGCTACTAGTTTAGCAAATGAATATGTAATACAGAAGTCTCCCAGGTGCAGCTCCCAAAAAAGAGGTTGTATTTCTCATAAAAACTGACAGCTAGTACACAGACTTTTATTTTTTATTTCTTCCTGCCTGGAGTGCACATTCAGTGTCTGGAAGCACAGTAGTCATCTTTAGATCATGTGAAGTAAAGTCCTTCACAAGATGTAATGGAAGAGGAATCTAAGAGGAGCTTTGATCTTTGGTAATTCCCAGAATTGATATTCTGGCCCTCAGTTGCCTACATTTCAACTTCTTATTATGGGGGAAAATAGATCATTTTTTGCTTAACTTACTGTAGTCCATTCCTGATTCATGCAGGTGATCAAACCCCAGCTGACATAAGTGAGTTGAAAAATGACTCTGTGTAAGGACATGACCCAGTGTTGTGTACAAGGAAAAGAAGTTCTGAATTTCTGCACCTAAATGTAGTATGTATGGTGCAGGAAAGAAGGAGAGTAGGGAAAGGTATACATAGCCAGATCATAAAGTATCTTATCTCCTGTGTCGAAGGATTTTAGGTTTTATTCTGCCAATAAGAAGGAGTATATCAATTTCATTGCTTTCAGCACTGAATAACCAATAAAGATTACTTAAGCACTACAGGAATTTTTGGTACACATTTAAGGAGAAGCCCATATGTAGGAAGTTATAAGGTAGATTCAGAGGCTCAATAACAGCATTTGCTCAGAATCTTCTTTTTGGTTTCTCTGTGATTCTCTTAGCTTTTCCCTTACTGGGAGCATTTTGGCAGTCATGCTCCAGGCATCACATCCAAAAGACAAGGAAAAGGGAGCTGGTAACTAAGCATCTCTCTTCTCTCTCATTTTTATTTTTTATCAAAGAGTAAGATCTTTCCTAAAAGCCTCCATCAGACTTCCCCATAGGTCTTACTTGCAGAACTGGGTTATACATTCCTAATCTCATCTTTGGCAAAAGAGAATGATGTTACTGAAGAGGTTCAGAGGCATAAGGCATATGCTATTCTGGCATAAGGATTAATTTGTGCTGAAGGCAACTGAGAAAAAGCAGACACAAGATGAGCTCTCTGGCCTCCCCCAATCTGCCTGAAAGCAGAACATAAATCCCCTTGTGAAGGTATGTCTGCCCTTCCTATATCAGGAAGGGGATAACAACCTTATCACCAGAGGCAACAATGCGACGGCACCTAGATGGACCTACACAAACAAGCTTACTAAATAACCCTTAACTTCCATTCGTTTCCCCAATATTTTAACCTTCCCACAATTTGCTGCCCCTAAAAGCCTAAACCATTTTTCTTTGTCTTGTCGCTTCTCTACAAATTTGTTGTTCTTTGTTCAGATGCTATATAAGCCCCAAGTTCTAACCACCCCTTTGAGTTATACTCACCACTGAGTATTCTGTATGCATGCACAATGCTTGAGGAGCAGAGTGTTAGTTTCTCACTATCTTTTCCTGCACTTTTGCTTATCTTCCCAGTGTGAAACCTTCAACTTTTGGATGAGTATATGATGACTTTGAGTAAAGAATATGTTTTCCAGCCCCCCTTTGAAACAAATTTTGACCCTATGACCAAGTTCTATAAACTGGCACATTACGTGGAAACTTCTGGAAACCTTCTCAAAAGATACTGATGATGCTTCCTTTGTCTCTTTCTTCTGTATCCCTTTCTCTTCCCTGATGGCTGGATGTAGCTTGAGCAGATATTTGGGGCCATGACATGGCTTTAGGGATGGAATCCTCCACAGTAGGGCTATAACATAGAAGGACCTTCATTCCCTATGTACTTTATAAAGAAAGACCTACCAGGGCAGCTCCAAACTATCAACTTCTAGACGTTACCATGAAAAAGAAATAACATTCTATCATATTTAAATTGCTATTATTTTTGTCCTCTCTTATTTGTAGCCAAGTCTAATGCTAACTAATGACAAACTATTTGTAGTTTATACCTTGTGGTCAAGGAATGGGACCCACTTTCCCTTAGCACATTGCCAACTTATTCTTCAACAAAAGAATGATTCTTTTAGCAAGAATGGAGAGAGTGGCTGTAGAGTATGCCACCAAAAGTGTTTGCTAAAGGAAATCATCCAGTATATGTCAGGAAAGATGGAGCATTGCGACATTTGCATGCCTGAAAGTCATTATGCCGTATTATCAGACAAACAGAAACTAAGAGGAATACATTTAGAAGGCTGAGACCAGGGTCATGAGAACAGCCTCCAACAGTGTCAAAAGGAATGGAGGAGCACGGACAGCTGTGAGCTATTGATTGGATGGCAGGGGTTGGAGAGGAGAGAGACAAGACAAGATACCAAGATTGCAATCACAGATAAGTAAAGAGGATTTAGAAAATACAACATTGTGTACTCTGTGCTTTCCTATTGGAAAAAAAAAGTATATTCAATCAGTCAATCAATAAACATTTATTAGGCACTTAGCACATGCCAAACACAGGTGTCTGACTGTATAGTGCAGTTGGATTAGCTTCAAAACTATCTGTTTGTAAATAGGAGTTAATCAGTACTTTTGAGAATTCTACCAGGCCCTAAGTACAGGACAGAGATAACTGCAAAATGAGCCCTTTCTTCAAGGAGCTCACTACCCAGTAGTGCTGATGAAATACATACACCTGGCACAGAGTAGGTGTTCAGTATTGCTATGGAGGATGAATGACATAATTCCACAGAGTCATAAAATGGGAGTGTTGTGTGGTTTGGGGTTCAAATATTTGGGGGCACAAAGGAGAAAAATGACAGTGCTAAGGAAACAATGAAGCCCTCATGAAGGCGGTAAGACCTCTTTGTAGCTTAACTCAGCTCATCTCTTGCCTTCATTATTTTTTTCTCTACTTATTTTGTTCCACATCCTTAATCATTTCATGCACTCTCAAGATAGATTTTTAAAAAAAATTTAGATCTGAACTGCCAGTGAGCTACATATTTATGCTAAACTAAATTCATATGAAAATATTTTTGCTTAATATGGATTCATTAAGGCCATCATCAGAAAATCTACAAACAATAAATGCTGGAGAGGGTGTGGATAAAAGGGAACCCTCTTGCACTGTTGGTGGGAATGTAAATTGATACAGGCACTATGGAGAACAGTATGGAGGTTCCTTAAAAAACTAAAAATAGAACTACCATATGACCTAGCAATCCCACTACTGGGCATATACCCTGAGAAAACCATAATTCAAAAAGAGTCATGTACCAAAATGTTCATTGCAGCTCTATTTACAATAGCCAGGACATGGAAGCAACCTAAGTGTCCATCAACAGATGAATGGATAAAGAAGATGTGGCACATATATACAATGGAATATTACTCAGCCATAAAAAG
>NC_041228.1:29463773-29537791 GCF_002837175.3 Physeter macrocephalus | reverse complement strand
ATAGCACAGGGAGATCAGCTCGGTGCTTTGTGACCAGCTAGAGGGGTGGGATAGGGAGGGTGGGAGGGAGGGAGATGCAAGAGGGAGGAGGTATGGGGATATATGTATATGTACAGCTGATTCACTTTGTTATACAGCAGAAACTAACACACCGTTGTAAAGCAATTATACTCCAATAAAGATGTTAAAAAAATGGATTCATTCAATCAGCTACAATTAATTATTATCCCATTATGTACCAGAATTTCAACAGTAATTTTTGTACCCAATACTTTATTTAGCATTCCTAATAAACTATAAGGCAAGCATATTATCAAGATTAGGTTCAGCTCTAAATAGCAGAGTTCAATAAGATAGAATCTATTTCTCTACTACATAAAAGGCTGAAAACTGATATATTGACTCTGCTTCATAAAGTCCTCAAGAAACCAGCTTCCCTTTAGCTCACTGTTCTGCCATCCATAAGATGTGGCCATGTTCTCTTTGCCCAAGAGAGCAGCTGGAGCTCCAGCCATTATACCTGCATTCCAGAGAGCAGACAGCAGACAGCAGGACGGGGAAAGATTTGAAGAATAAAGGAGGCAATAGGCTCACATCAGTTATATTTTAAGGAAGTTTCCTTAAATCTGCCACATGACACTTCTAATTCCATTCAGAACTTAATCATATGGTCAAACTTATCTACAAGGGAGAATAGAAAATGCTACTTTATTTGAGACATTTTCCCAGCTAAAGAATGTAAGTTTTATTCCCATGGAAGAAAGAAAGGGTGGATATTGATGAATAATGGCAGTCTCTACTGCAATTATAACTCTCATTTTACAAATGAGAAAACGAACACTCAGAGGGTGACTTGTTCCTGATGACATATCTGGTTCATGTCAGAGCCAGGATATGAATCCCTTTCTTCTTGATCCAAATTCAGCACTGATTTCACTATACAACAGCCTCCATCGGTTGAAATATGAAATTACTCCTTTCTCACAATGACTTTTATCCCTCAGAACTGACACAGTATCGCAATTATAAGCATAAAAAAATTTTGAACAAGTCAATACGGGGAATACATCATGACATCAACCATTATTCTAGTCCTTGATTTTCTGTCTTTACTTTTCTGTGATGTATTAAAATCTTTATATTAATTTCTAGGTTAGCCCTATTTTCTTCATTTTTTGGTCTTGCCTCTTTATACTGATAGGTACCAATGTAATTTTACTTTGTTTCCTTCACCCTCTATAATGTATACCTCATACCTGATGGTTCTGTTATAAAATTATACAATTTTCCTGAAGCATCCCATAATATTTTCCTCCTGCATCATATCCTATAGACCAAACTGCCCACCATGTTGGTTTTACATGACTCCCATTTACTCTTTTTTATCATCTTCACCTCTGCTGACTTTTTGAAAGACTTTCTTGTATTACTCCAATGATCCTCTTCAGAGGTTCCCAAAATCCAGGACACTTCTGAATCCTTGTGAAAAATGCAGCTTGTTCCCTTAGCTATATGAAGACCTGGTTTCCCAATAATTCTAAGATGTATTTTAAATAACTTCCTTTCTTTTCAATAGTCTCTACACTACCTAATTTCATTTATCTGCTACATAAAAGCAATAATATTCTCCACCTGTCTCAGAGCATCTAATGCCTGAACTCCTTCTAATGCCATCACATACTTTTGCCACTCTTCTTGTCACAGTCACCTTCACTGCCACTCCTGACCTCTGGAAAAATCTCCTGCAACTCCTAGACACTCTATCAATCTTCCAAAATCATAATAATAATAATAATAAAAACTTGCCTGTCAAATGACTGCAATTTCTCTCCCTTCATATTTGAATGTTTTCCTATCTATCAAAAATAATGTGTAATGCAAAACTTCCATTGTTTAGTGATTTAATTTGTCAACTAGCAAATACTTAGATCTGGATGCAGGCATTTCTCAATGAATTGTTTTTGGGTTTTTTTTTTGTAGGTGTGTGAATAAGTCTAGTATTGACCTCTTCTTGAATGACTCCTGGTAATATAGTAGTGTAAACTGATACCTACATATCTTTGCTATTATTAAAGGGACTGATACCTGCATATCTTTGCTATTATTATTATTATTATTATTTTTTTTTTTTTTGCGGTACGCGGGCCTCTCACCGCTGCGACCTCTCCCTCTGCGGAGCACAGGCTCCGGACGCGCAGGCTCAGGCTCAGCGGCCATGGCTCAGGGGCCCAGCCGCTCCGCGGCATGTGGGGTCTTCCCGGACCGGGGCACGAGCCCTCGTCCCCTGCATCGGCAGGCGGACTCTCAACCACTGTGCCACCAGGGAAGCCCATTTGCTATTATTAAAGAGAGAGGAATGAATAAATCTCAAGTTTGGCATTGACTCTACTTGACATGGAGAATAATGGAGAACCTCCAAGCAAACAGGGAATTGTAATATACAAAAGGTGTTCTGCTGAAAATATAAAATATGAAATCACAGATCAAGTTTATGAACAGCAGCAGGTCTCAAGAGAATGTTTCCCCTACATTAGTGGTTTAATGACAGTGCTTTTGGTATATTAAACCTTATAAATGACTTCATATGATTTGCCTCTCTGGAAAAATACTTTTGGAGACTAAAGATTGGATGAAGACATCTACTTAGTAGAAAAAGAAGAAAATCATATTTATTATTTTTATTAAAACTATGGAGCAAAATTTATTCTATTTTGGCAAGGTCACTGAAAATACTTCAATGGAAAATGATTGGAGAGAAGTTGTTAGGTTCTTTCCTCTAAACATTTTTATCTAAGATATTCCCTTATGTTGTGGGAAAATATCAAAATTCAGATTGGAGGGTCTTTTAAAGAATTTACAAAGCCTTCAAAAGTTGACTCTCAAAGCCATGGATATAATTAAGGTGATCTGGAAACTAGCTCTGTACTTAGTCTTAGCATGGGTTTGTTGTTGATTTTAAATACTTTTCATGTTAGATAAAACAATTTACTTTTCTTCTAACTTTATCTCGTTATATAATTCTTTAAATTACTGAGTACTCCTATGAGAAATGTAAGGATATTCCGTCACAGTTTCTGTCCGAAAGCTTAAGTGTTTTATGATATCCTTGTTTCGTTTATCAAATGGCTTGCATAAAAGACAATTTTTCTTTTAAATCCATTTTTATCTGATTTAATGATTTAAATTAGTTGACAAAATAAAAAATTGAAAATAATTGCTAAAATGGTATCTCTAATCACCTTTTTATTTTAAGTAAACAAGATATGTAACAATTTGGGCTTATAAACTGTTATTTCCACAACTAATTAGACCTCTAGTTTCATTTTTTTTTTTTTTTTTTTTTTGCGGTACGCGGGCCTCTCACTGCTGGGGCCTCTCCCGTTGCGGAGCACAGGCTCCGGACGCGCAGGCTCAGCGGCCATGGCTCACGGGCCCAGCCGCTCCGCGGCATGTGGCATCTTCCCGGACCGGGGCACGAACCCGTGTCCCCTGCATCGGCAGGCAGACCCTCAACCACTGCGCCACCAGGGAAGCCCTAGTTTCATTTTAATACTGTTTTAATTTGAAGACATTCAATATATCCCTATTTTTGGAAAGATAAAGGAAAATGCAAATTTTTTAATAGATTTAATTAATTAATTAATTTGTTTGTTCGTTTATTTTTGGCTGCATTGGGTCTTCGTTATTGAGCGAGGGCTTTCTCTAGTTGCGGTGAGCAGGGTCTACTCTTCGTTGTGGTGCACGGGCTTCTCCCTGCGATGGCTTCTCTTGTTGCGGAGCATGGGCTCTAGGTGCACGGGCTTCAGTAGTTGTGGCTCACGGGCTTGAGCGAGGGCTTTCTCTAGTTGCGGTGAGCAGGGTCTACTCTTCGTTGTGGTGCACGGGCTTCTCCCTGCGATGGCTTCTCTTGTTGCGGAGCATGGGCTCTAGGTGCACGGGCTTCAGTAGTTGTGGCTCATGGGCTTAATTGCTCCGCAGCATGTGGGATCTTCCCGGACCAGGGCTTGAACCCGTGTCCCCTGCATTGGCAGGTGGATTCTTAACCACTGCACCACCAGTGAAGCCTGGAAAATGTAAATTTTTAAATGAAAATTTACCTATTATCTCCTTTAAGCCACAATGTAATTCACAGTATTTGAAAATTTATAGTGGAAATATTCTT
This sequence comes from Physeter macrocephalus, assembly GCF_002837175.3. Taxonomy (NCBI): domain Eukaryota; kingdom Metazoa; phylum Chordata; class Mammalia; order Artiodactyla; family Physeteridae; genus Physeter; species Physeter macrocephalus. Next base: position 29,533,629 of record NC_041228.1, on the reverse strand, counting down.
AGCTAAATTTTAAAGTGATTTCAGACAAACAGTTATTAGTGCAGTTCACCAAATATTTCTGTTTCTCTGGCTTCTGGCTTATAGTAAGATTGCACTTCCTTTTCCACTTGTTTTGGGGCCATGTGATTATTTCCAGCCAATGAGCTGTGAGTAAAAATAATGTATGTCACTTCCAGGCTGAGTATTTAGCTGCTGACGCTATACCTTCCTGAGCTCTTCTGTTTTGGCAAAGTGATCCATAAAGTTTGAGATGCTGGCTGGCCTCTCTGTCATTTCGGGCCCCTGAATGACTGTGATGTGTTAAGCCCCTTGCTGACTCAGGATGGACATGTAACATGAGCCAGAAATAACCTTTATTGTTTTAATCCACAGAGTTCTGGAGGTAGATTTTTTTTTACTTTTACCACAGCATAATCTATCCCAAGTAAAACAAAATGTTTAGAATCTTTGAATTTAGGGTCTCTATTTTTGCAGCCTCTACACACATTTACTTTATGATGACACTTGTCTTGGTCCACTTTAAGAAAATTTTATAAAGATATAAGAAAAAAATATAGAGAGATACAGAGATATCAATGAACTAGAAGCTCAGGAAAAATATTTTAAATATAACAGTACAAGAAAGCACAGAAATAGATAGATTTAAAGTTTTTCCTTAGTTCAGTATTTTTTAAATTATGAAAGAGGAACTGCACACTAAAGAAATAAAATTATATTTAGAAATGTAGAAAGAAAACAAAATAATTACTTCTCAGACACAATCACGTAATCATATTAACATTTTGATATTTCCTGCCAATCTTTTCCTATGCATTATTCAGTGTGGGCATGCATTTGCAAATTTAATAATGTACTATGTGAATTTTAAAATTAAAGTAATAAAACATAAGAACTAGAGGAAATGTATTTAAATATTCAACTGAGTTTATGGAAATGAAGAGTTTTTTAGCATAAATATAAAGTAAAAAACACTGACAAAATTAATTACATTAAACTTTAAAGTCATGAATATCAAAAACATCCTGAAAAGGATAGGACAAAATGTATTTGTGTAGTCCAAAGCTGAAACTTGTATTCATAAAAAGCATAAAAAATACCATGCAAGAAAAAAATGGGTATTTTTAATTTTTAAACTTATTTAAGGTTTCATATTTTGTTATACTCAGAATATATACTCAATATAAGTATGTCATTTAGACTTCATAATCTAGTTGTCAAAAGTAATTCATTCACATGAAAAAAATCACAAAATGAGTATAAGAGATCAATTGTATAATTAAGGGCTAAATTTTGTAATATAGACTGAAAATACTTTAAGTGTTCAAAGAAAGGAAATATTTATGAGAGAGTAATCAGAGAATACTTCTTGGAAAAGTAGGAACTGAGCTTAGCTTTGATTTTCCATAATAAAGTAAGAAGAATCTCTTTGCTTGGATCATATATGAGCTCAGTCTTGAAGTTTGTTGTAATGGAGTATACAGTTAGAGAAAGAGCAGTAAGTAAATGGCCTAGCTAGCTGTGGGGCTAGCCCTGGAAAGGTGGGCTCAATTTCTAAACTGCAATGTCTAAATGGGTTGGTAAAGTTGGGTTTGATTTAGATTGGTACTTGGACACAGGACATCTGCTTTTATGGATGGTAAGTGTCTTAGTTCAGGCTGCTATAAAAGAATATCAGACTAGGTGGCTTAAACAATAAACATTTATTTCTCACAGTTTTGAAGTCTAGAAATCTTAGATCAGAGTGACAGCACTGCTGGGTTCTTGGTGGAGGCTTTCTTCATGTTTTGTAGATGGTAGTCTTCTTTTACTGTAGCCTCACACAGCAGAGAAAAAGAGAGCTAGCTTGCTTCCTCTCTCTATAAAGACACTAATCCCATCATGGAGGTCCACCCTCATGACCTAATTACCTCCCAAACTCTGTTCAGCTGCAGTAACAAAGGTCTTCAATCTACATCTACAAGTTCAGCTCCATCCTCCTTAATCTGGAGCCTGTGATTTAGCAGCCCTATCTATACCAGCAGGTAGAATCTGGAGTTAGCTTGGCTAACTGAACCTCTCTGTCTAGTGGTCTTAGGGTAAACTCCCTGGGGCACCTGCATCTTTTCTTTAGAGTCCCCCAATCATTATTGCTTGGCTTCAGCTTTATTTCTTGTTTTGTATTCAAGGTCATTATTAGAAATCTAATTCTGCTCTAAACAATAATCTACTTGGTTTAGGGCATTCCCTGGCACCCAACTTAATACTTTCCAGCCCTACCTCCAAATATCATCACATTAGGGCTTCAACATATGAATTTAGGGTGGGGACACAAACATTTGGTCCATAGCAGTAAGTGTCATCAAAAGGTAGAAGCATGCCAGGGGGCTGTCATGATCTTGGGATAGATGCTCCAGTTTCAAGCAGAGCCCCAGCACTTGATGAGCCGCCAAATGTTTCCATGTGCATCATCTTATTTGACCCTCCCAAATCCTATAGACCTTTGAAGTAGGAAAAGCAGGTTTCATTTTCCTAATTTTGGAGGGGAGACATAACATGCCCAAGTCCTGAGGTCAGTAAAAGACATGTTCTGCCTCCTGCTCAGTGTTCTTCCCTTTGAATTGTAGGGAATCTTAGGGCCACTTATAATGGGAATTGTGATCACAGTGAAAATAACTGATTTAACCAGATGACTAAAACTTAAATTACCTTTAGAGAAATAAGGTTGTAAAACCATGTGGGGTTTCTACATTATGGATGTTATATTAGTTTACTAGGGCTGCCTTAACAAAATACCAGCGATTAGGTGGTTTAAACAACAAATTTATTTTTTCACAATTCTGGAGACTACAAGTCTGAGATCAAGGTATTGGCAGGGTTGGTTTCCTCTAAAGCCATTCACCTTGGCTTATAGACAGCTGTGTTCTCACTTTGTCTTTACATGGTCTTCACTCTGTGTATGTCTATGTCTAAATTTTCTCTTCTTATAAGGACACAAGTCATATTGGATTAAGGCCCACCCTAATGACCTCATTTTAACTTAATTACCTCTTTAAAGACCCTATCTCTAAATACAGTCACATTTTGAGATACTGGAGGTTAGGATATCAACATGAAACTTGGGGGGATACAATTCAGCCCATAACAGATGGCTTTAAAATCACACTTTTGGAAATAGGAATGACATAATAGGACACAGGAGGCCATTGAAAGCTTTTGAAATGAGTGACATAATGAAAGTGATGTTTAAGAAACATTAATTTGGCAGTGGATTGTAAAATTGATCTGGGAAAAGATTAGAAACAAAGAGACCAACTAGAAGACTGTTGAAATAGTCTACAATGGGTATCATGAGAGTATGGTGATGTTTCCAAATACATGCAATTTTAAAGTATGATGGAACTCCCTGGCCCCCTTTCTTTTCAACTTTGAGTACAGAAGTATGTCATACAATATATTTCTGTAAATGGTGTCACAAGCGTTCTAGTTAATGCTATAACAGAGGGGAAAAAACACATAAAAGGAGTAAAAAAGTCATAACAAAAGTATATTCTAAATGCTGCATTAATGTTATATAATATGATAATTATCACATAATATGCTACTGTTATAGTAGTTTCTGCCCATTCATCACGCATTTATTTAGTAAGCACCTATTGGATAGTGACTATGTGCTCTGTTCAGAAAGTAAAAGATATAATCCTACCCTAGAGGAGCCTGTCATTCTTTATGTTCCCTGAAAGTTAACTTTTTTCAAACAATTTAAACTTTCTCATTGTCTTTGTCAAAAATCTTTTCCTCTAGGGCTTATGATGCATGAGCAATCATGAATTTACCTACCCATAAACCACTGAGAAGCCATCAAGCTCCTTTTTGAGAAGTATGGCATTTTCTTCATAAGGGTAAAGTAAACCTATTATAAATATTCCAGAGAACACACTCTCATTACTTCTACCTCCCCTAAGTGCCTTCAATCACCCTAATTCCTATGGACTTCAAAGGGAGCTCAGAAAAGATATGGCGGAGAAGCAAGAAGTTGGCAGGAGTTGTACCAACACATCTTCAAACCGCAGTGTGTTAAAAACACAAACCTTTCATGAAGCTAAGTGCCAACAAATGATACTTAGCATTTTCAAAGAGCTTCCCAATGGCCTAATTAAATGTTATGAGGTCAATCAGTATTATTAGCCTCATTGTGTAGATAAGAAAATGGAAACACAGAAAGGTTAAGTGATGTGCCCAGGCATTCACAGTTCAACTGTGTTCACATTAGTGTTTGAACTCAGAGGGCCTGACAACCCAAGGAATGTTTCAACTCATCTTCCAGTTCCCCTCAAAAATATTATCGATCGCCATTTATGAACATTCTTAATAAGTATTAAAGGTTCAGCTTAACTTCTGAAGGTGAGGATACTAATTCCACATCAAAAATAACCAAAATTTCTCATCGAATAGCTCCAAATTCACAGAAGTATATTAGAGACAGATAAGATTCTGCTGAATGTAGAATTCTTTTAATAGAGAACTCTATAAAATTATCTGTAATTTATATATGCTCATATATTTTTTTCTGTGTATCTTAGTGATAAATGTGAGGTGATGAATTTTCCATTGTGATTAACTCAATGAACATCTTTGAAGTCCCCCTAAACTCTCATAAAATTTTTAGTACCCTATCACTGCAAGAGGTCATTCAGAATGCTTTTAAATCAAAGTCTGACACATTTAAATGATGCAACTGAAGTTGTTGTTGGAATAAATTGTTAAATAACTCCCACCACATTGAATGCTAAAAGGTGGCTTAAATAGAATATCTTATAATGGGTACAATTTAGGCTATTTCTTTACTTACTACTAATAATATCTTTATTGCAAGTTCATACAAGAACCACCATTAGTGGATACAACTAATGCCTATACATACTAAACTTTAAATCTCTGGTATATGCTTTTTCAAATAGTTTTTTAAAATTAATAATTTATGTGAGTTTTTTTAATCTAAGTTTCTTTCATCACTGCTTAAATCAAAATTCATGTTTATGTTTTTCCCTGTGCCAGTATTGCATAATAAATTGTATTATGCTTCTAATAGTTTGATTAAAGCCAGTTAATTACTTAATGTGTTTTTAATAAATAGGAATAAAATCAATCTTTCATTATTGAACTTATGTTTCAATAATTACAATAATAGCAAAATTAAAACATTATTTTGCCCATATTCTGTTTTCTCCTCCGTAGGAAATTTGATCTTAACACATTATTGACTGGGGGATTTTTGCAGAAACTAACACCTGTGGCTGTAATATGTCTCCAGTCAAAAATGTGTTAAAACGTGACATGATATTAAAATTGGAGGCCTGCACTCTACCCTCTCTTCAGTGTGTCACGGGCAGTCCTTTGATGTTGACTTAGAAGAGATGTGCACTATTGGTTAATCATGGATATAACTTCCATTAACCCAGAAATCATCTTTCCTTTTCTAGACAAATTATTTCTATCAATTTTTTTTCTAGATCTTGGAGACTTTCTTTTCGACAGTCTATCCAAGTTATCAGTAACGTAGACATGGAAGCAGTATAGAGTGGTTGTTAAATTCTGGAGTTCTCTCGGCTTAGCTTAAATTCTGACAGCCACTATCCAAATGTGTAATCTCAGGCAAGCTGCTTAACCCCTCTAAGCCTCAATTTCCTCATTGTAAAATTGGAGTAGTAGAAATATATACTTCATAGGCTTACTGTATGAATTAAAGGAAATAAAACAGGTAAAGCACTTAGTATACTACCTGGAATAAAACAGTTTCTCAATAAAGTCAGTTATTACTGTTAGAATGAAAACAATGGAAATTGCAGATTGGTCAATTTACCCTTACTATTTATTTTCAAATATCCACTCACCAAGTATTTTTTTTTTTTTTTTTTTTTTTTTTTTTTGCGGTACGCGGGCCTCTCACTGTTGTGGCCTCTCCTGTTGTAGAGCACAGGCTCCGGACGCACAGGCTCAGCGGCCATGGCTCATGGGCCCAGCCGCTCCGCGGCATGTGGGATCCTCCTGGACCGGGGCACGAACCCACGTCCGCTGCATCGGCAGGCGGACTCTCAACCACCGCGCCACCAGGGAAGCCCTCACCAAGTATTTTTGAGTGTCCACTCTGTGTATGGTCTAGGTATTCCACATAAAATTCTAGTTAATGTACTGGATTTTAAAAAAAGGAAGACTTGTTCCTATTAAAAATCTAGTGGATGACACAAAACCTGTGCACAAATGTTTATAACAGCTTTATTCATAATTGGCAAAACTCGGAAGCAATTAAAATGTCCTTCAGTGGGTGAGTGGATAAACAAACTGTGGTAGAATCCAGACAATGGAATATTATTCAGTGCTAAAAAGACATTAGCTATCAAGCCATAAAGAGACATGGAGGAAACTTAAATGCATGTTGTTAAGTAAAAGAAGCCAATCTGAGAAGGCTACATACTGCCTGATTCCAACTATATGACATTCTGAAAAAGGTAAAACTATGGAGACAATAAAAACATCAGTGGTTGATGGGGATACGGCAGAAGAAGGGATGAGTGGATGAAATACAGAGGACTTTTAGGGTAGTGAAAAATTCTCTGTGTGATACTACAATGAAGGATACATGTCATTACACATTTGTCCCAACCCACAGAATGACACACCAAAACTGACCTCTCTAACATTAGCTATGGACTGAATGCTGAGAAAGTAGTATCGTCAGTGGAGGGTATTGTCATAGACAATTGCATCAGTGGACAATCAGCATTTTTTTGAGGCTCTGTCTTATAAGAGAGAAGGCTGAATTCATTTTGCCATATTCCCTTGCACATCATGAAGGTCATATGGCCTTGGCTCCACCCATTAGTTGCTCACGCAACAGTTCTGCTTAGAACCCAATTTCTGGCAAGGGTATAGCAGAAGCACTTGTTTTGGGAAGGCAACACTGATGGAGATGCTGATGTCCAAAACCCAGCATCAGCAGGGACAGCTGTGGGTTTGCCTCCTGTCCTGGTAGAGGTGATGGTGCTATTCTCCATTTGGGCATTCTCCTATTGTAGTTTGGGCATTGTTCTTAATCTTCACAGCTTCCAAACTTGACTCTGACCTTTGCAGAGCACCTGTGAGCCACCTAATGTCTACTAATGAAGTGTTTGACTACTTAACCTATGTAGACTTTGCTTCACTGTCTGAATCTCAAACTGTATAATGACCTACATGACATATCCCTTAAGACAGAAGTTTGAGGTGGGAGAAGCTTAAGTCACTGAGGCAGATATTACTACCATTCACTGATATTGTTTCTCTCTCCAACAAGGACATAATAGTAAGACTGTACTTCCTGCCCTATGAACTTAGGTACAGCTTGTGACTTGTTTCAGCCAGTGAGTAAGCAAAAGTGATGTACTTCCTTTCCAGGTGAAGCCATTTATTTTCCAGTTCTCTACTGTCTAGCTTTCTCTTTGCTTGCTGAGGCTGTCATGAAAGTCTGTGCTATTGTGGAGGGAAAATGTTGAGCCACCATAGAGAGTAGAGCTGCCCCATAAAGTGTCCAAGATCTGCAGAGGAATTTCATGATAAAGAAGTGAACTCTTGTTTAAGCCACTGAAATTTGGGGTTGTTCAGTACTGCAGCATAACTTAGGCTATTCCTGACTACCAGACATATTAGGGTTTGTAGAAGAGTTTTATATACTCACATCATTTGTAAATAAGTTAAAATGATGTCAAACAATTAGAGCTTTCATACAATCTGAACTGAAATAATAATATATCTAGAAACATTTAAATCCCATGAGGTCTTTTCTCCTCCCCCTCCTTCTCCTTCTCCTTCTTCTTCTTCTTATTTTAATTTACACTTATGAACACTATGATCTGGGGTCACTGTGGACTTTTCAAACTCCTTAATGGTGTGATCTAAACCCAGGTAGGTAGAATTAAACCCAAGTAGGTTTTGTGGCAATATAGAACTGTTTAAATGATAACCTATTCATTTCTTACCTATTTTGCAATTATTTGGGATATTTTCTTTTTTGTTGTTTTTTTTTTGCGGTATGCGGGCCTCTCTCTGTTGTGGCCTCTCACTGTTGTGGCCTCTCCCGTTGCTGAGCACAGGCTCCGGATGCGCAGGCTCAGCCGCCGTGGCTCACGGGCCCAGCCGCTCCGCGGCATGTGGGATCTTCCCTGACCGGGGAACGAACCCGTGTACCCTGCATCGGCAGGCGGATTCTCAACCACTGCACCACCAGGGAAGCCCTATTTGGGATATTTTCTGAGGATAAAGTTGAAATACTTGAAAAATGAAGTTGGCAAGAGGCAGACAAATATAAACCAATTATTAAAAATCAATAGTCAGCAAATAAAATGGTCTGCACCTTAGAATCTAAGAGTACTTATACCTGAGATGATAAAATAAGTTTCATCTGCTATGACCACTAAGCTTGATTAGTAGTAATTGCTTGAAGGCTATGCAGAGTAAGGAGTTTGAAACTAAATTCAGATTCATTCAGAAAGCCATGGTTGACTTGTATATCTGCAGTGGGCATGGCAGGGACTATAAACATACATGTCACATATCAGCCCTCCCTGCCCTTATGTTATAATGTCTGCTTATATGTGTGATGTAAATTTGTCCTAGATTTGAAATGCTAAACACTTCCATTTGATCTTAAAGCAAACAGAAGAGAGGGCCCGAAATAGAAATGTGTTATTTTAGACAGTCTGTTGCACAACACTCTCCATCTTGCCAAAAATAACTCTGTAATAAGATTAAAATTTCTGTTTACTCCTACTTCAACTAAGACATTTGAGGAAATTACTGCTAGGCTGTGTCTTAAACACATTTGACTAACATACCAGTTATAAAATTATATTGTAATTAGTTAGATTGGAGACCCTCTCATCTTTCCTCTACAAGACTGTGAAGTGTCTGAAAGTAAGGTCCACAGCTGATTCACCTTTATATCAACTGCTCACCAGGAGCAGTTGAGACCTTGATGTATGATACGTCTTTAATAAATGACTGTTGAATAAAAACATTGCAAATGGAATCAACAGCCTGGCGAAGGCTTTGTTATTTATATAGCAGAGCTGTAGGATCTCTCTCAATGCAGTAATTTTGTATATCTATTAGCCAGCCAAAGGGTTGACTGGCTTCTTGGAGCACAATGGTAAAGTTCTCCAGTGGCACCTCTAAATCAAACTGGGAAATTCTAATGAATCTAGGAGTGATCCCAGCTGGTAAAAATACCTGGAGATATGAGAGTAAAATTAGATAATTAAATGGGCTGTTATAATTGATAGGACCACAACCATGGGGGTGAGGCTTGGGCCATGAACAATGGCTGTGAATCATCAGCTCTGGTCTCAGATTTAAAACTGGACATCTTCATTCTTGTTGCTCCTTTCATCCTGGCCTGCGGCTGACTCTCCCCATGTTTTCCCCCAAAGGCACCTGCCTGCTGGCTGAGATGCTGTGGTATATGTGATAGAGGGCCCTTTAAGGAACTTGCTCAGGTCTGTTTGTGTTACTACTGTTTCACATGCCATAGCGTCTCAGGGCAGGGCTGGCTCAGAGTAGCTTTTGAAGCAACAAAGGACTATCTCTTTGTAGACTAGCTTGTCTCCTGCCTATTTTGCTGCTGGACAACTCAATAATTCACTGGAAGGGAATGCTGCATACTAACAGTTTTCTCACATAAAATACCCGTTGGATCTGAGGACTTATATACCAGTGCCTCTGGAAATGTGAGGGAAAATATATAACTCCATCTGAAGCAGACTGTTATGTTTCACCAAGGCTTAGTCTCCAGGCAGATTTTTATTGCAGCCTCCAATATATTTAGGAAAACAAAGTTGCCAGAAAACACCCTCTATTCTTTTAAACAGGCTTGAAGCCTGAGAAAACCTTAGCACAAAACAATAACTCAGTTATATTTATAATCTTAAACACCATCCAGAAGAGCATTTCAAAAATTATAGGCTAGGAAAGATAAGACTCTACCCCATAATTTCAGGAACAACCATATGTCAGGTTGCCAGATAAATATTTACAACACATTCAAATTTAGTTGAACTTATATGACTTCAATCAGTGAAACCGTTTCCAGACCCCAAGGTCACAAAAGCTGTTATCAGGTTTCCTAAGCCTGCTGCCACATTCGTGTCGGAAACCAAACGCCCCACACTCTAGGCTTCCTCAAGTCCTGAAAAGCTGATACTATGATACTTCTCCCTCCTCTTCCTGTCGGTGAAAAACACCTTTATCCTCCTTCTTTCCCCAGTAATCACATTTTCCTTCTTTGAACAGGTGAAGGGGGCTGACCACCCCCCTGAAGCAATCACATCTTTGTGTCCCGGAATTTAATTTGCAAACCGTGGAGGCTGGAATTTCAAGGGTATGAACTGAGGTGACCATTGAGGGCAGATGCAAAGACATCCCACAGTAGCAGGCTCCCAGCCAAATTTACAGTGTCAAGTTATCTGCCTAAAAAATGTTACAAGGGCCATGGAGGTGCCCAGAGTGGGAGCCTGCCAATTAGAAGGAGTGTGAATGAGACTTATGGGGCTGGCCAGGGTGACAGGGCCATAGTCATCATTTGGCAGGAGGCAATTCAAAGATAGGTGTCTGACAGCGTAGCCAGGGTTCTTGGGAGCTCATGTATGGTTCTTGGAGCTGTACTCTCTGTTGTAAATTATTGTACTCAGATTAAAAGTCCCTACTGCTCACTTCAGTTACTGAATTGTAACAAGCACTCTTCTTTCCTTAAGTAACCAGCCCTTGCAACGTTTAGTCAGTGGTTTGGAGAGGTGTGGGGTAAAGAAGCAGAGGGAAAAGCACCATATTTCCAGGTTCTTTACCTACTTAATAGGAGGAAAAAGTGATAATAATTCAGAGAAAAAACACAGCATAAGAATCAAAATCAATGCTATACTTAACTGAATATTACTAAATATTAACTAAATATTACTAAATATAATAACTAAATATAACTAAATATTACTGACATCAAAAATTATATTTTATTGGGCTTCCCTGGTGGCGCAGTGGTTGAGAGTCTGCCTGCCGATGCAGGGAACACGGGTTCGTGCCCCGGTCCGGGAGGATCCCACAAGCTGCGGAGCGGCCGGGCCCGTGAGCCATGGCCGCTGAGCCTGCGCGTCCGGAGCCTGTGCTCAGCAACGGGAGAGGCCACAACAGTGAGAGGCCCATGTACTGCAAAAAAAAAAAAAAAATTCTATTAATGAAGGATTTTCAAAGTAGCATAGAATCTAGCCAAATCATTTTAGCAGGATTAGACTTTTCTAAAAAGAATGATCATATTGGTAGAATGAGGTGAGAAACATATTACAAATTAAGAGAAATTAGACTCTATCTTAAGTAGTGTCCCTTGTGTGTAATTATGAAATGGACACAAATATTGCATTAGTCACCAACTGATAAATTTTCAAGGTGTGTTTCAACATCATGTAATAGCTAAGTTGCAAATTGTCACAAGTTTGAGCTAAAACTCTATGAAAAGGTGCTGCTTTCAGGGCTCTGAGTATATGCATTTTTCAAGGGAACTTGGCAGGAATCGGGATTGGAATAGCTAGAGGAAAACTTACAGACCACAAATCATCAACAAGGTAAAGCAGTAAAATAAAACAAATTCCAAGATCAGCTTTAATAATATTAACTTCACTTTTTGGTCCTCTCAACTATGACACTTTTGGCTAAAATTAAGAGCTATCAGTTTAGTGTTCACTATGTGCCAGTTTCAATATATTCTAAGTGCTCTCTATGTATTAACTCATTTGCTCCTCAAAACCAACCCTGTGAGGTGGGTGCTAGTATTATCCCCATTTTACAGATGAGGAAATGGAGCCAAAAGAAGTTAGATGATTGGCCCAAGATTATATAGTATCTAGTTTTAAGTGTCTGAAACAAGATTCCAATCAAGTAGCCTGGCTCCAAATCTTGTGCTAAAGCCATCTCTAGCTCTAAAATCACAAGATCAACATTATGATTGGTCATACACACATGCAAAACTTTGGGTGCTCTTTGACGGAGATGAGTCAGAGGGGTAGAGGAGGAAAGTGAAGGAATATGGGCATACCTTTGAGCACCTTCTCCTCCATATTACTTGCAGGAATAGAATTCAGAAACCAACTCCAATCAGGCTAATTATGTCAAAAATATTTTCCAACATTGGAAAAGAAATGTATATGCTGTAATTATTTACTATTCAAATATTTTAATAATTTAGATTTTAATAATTTAGATTTTTATATATATTTACTATTACAAAACAACTACTCCAATAACACCTTAATGTGATAAGTTACATTTTTTTGTTGTCAGTTCCCAGAAAGATAACTGATAAACAGGTCAGTCCTTATCTCAGGGGACTTCTCCACAGGCAAGAAGTGATTGGAAATTCTTACTTCTGGGTGGCCCAAGCAATCCAGAGTGGTGTTAACAAAATGATAGCAGCTTCTTTAATAAAACAGAAAGATAATAGTTGTTCCTGGGTCATTAAATATATTTTTAACACACAGGGGGAGTATCTTGAAGCTCATCCTTAGCCTTTAGGTAACTGATCAGTTTTACTAAGACATTTACTTCTTGGATATCTCTCCAACTTAGAGCTATTTGAGAGAGTTTCCAAAAGCAAGGTTTCTATTGCCCTTTGCATGCTTTTTTCCTTTCTCCTTAAGATCCACACTGATATTTGGCAACATGTAAACACAGCTGCAATTATATTAATTCTCAGTGATGTCTGGTACTCTGATTAGATAGAACCTGTGGTCCTTGTTACATAAGCTAAAAATGCTAGTTCAACTCAAGAATTAAGCAGAAGCTCACTGGGACAAAGATAGATTGCTGGAAATGAGAACTGGAAAATATAGGTGCTTTTCTACATGTGTTCTCATACCTTAAGCATTTCATTCCTTTTGATCACTCAAAGGTTCACCCAATTCCCTTTATCTCCACTTTAAACATTTGGAAATTAATCACTATTTTCCTTTTCCTGACAATTAGAGAAAGTTTTTAATTGCAGGATGGTCTCAATATATGTATGCCTGCCTTTCCTCCTCCAAACCACTGGAAGAGCACCCTTTTGTGCCTCAGATGGGCTGATGCCAGCAGGCTGCTCTGAACGGCAAAGGAGATTAAAAACAAAGCATAAATCATTAAAGAAGGAGAATCTACTGCTTCTTTATCCCTCTGGATCCTAGGCTATTCCAAATGTCAGGGTACATCACAGACTTAAAGTTCAAGGATGATGTATTAGTTCTGATTCTGTGCTTAGGAAAACTGGCAGCTCTGAAGCAAGGAGAACTGCACACAATCTGCTTTGGCAGAAGATTTCTCTCTCTCCATTTGGGAGGGGGAAGGTTGGGACAGCTATGGGAATTTGGCTTTCTCCTGTAGCGTAGAGGAAAAGAGAAGTAAATAACCGATGATGACTAGCTTTGGCTTTGTATTTCCAGCAATTATTAAATGCACTCAGGCTTTCAGTAAATTAAGAGACTTGATGACCCACAGGGCTAAGCAAACCATTTATGGTGCTAAAGTACTTGAGAGTGAAGCTTGATTTTTTTTTTTTGTCCTAAGGTTTATGCATTATGATTGAGAGCATGTGTAAGAATAGAGATTAGGGATTCAGAACATGTACTTGCTGGAGACCATATGTCTGACTTATGGAAATTCCAGTCCTTATAAAATGCTGATTAAATATTACACTCAATAAGGAGCAAGATTAACAGATTCTCCTCTGAAGGTAGCAAGCAGAATTTAGCCTATTGAAAGTCTTGTCCGCCCCAGGTGTTTCCTAGCACATCATTCCCTGGCCTCAGAAATCCCTCAGCTGGAGCAGCCACTGAGCTGATTAAGTACATTGTGACTTCAAAAGGCCCAGTTAAAATACAAGCGATGCTATCCTTAGGAGATTTCTACATCTGAAAGAAACTTCATTTAGTAAGCTATATCGACTTGAAAATGGTTCTATTTTGGATTCAATCTGATAGACTAAAACTTTCTAGCTAAAGCAAAACAAAAATTCCTGAGCAAAACTATTACCCCCTAATCTAGCAAAATAATAGATTTTTCAATATGTATGCCTGAGGATCTAGAGAAGGTGGATTGGCACCAGTTATTTCTTTGCTCCTCTCCAATATTTGGTTCATTCATTGTCATTATTTAATTCCTTCCAATGAAGATGAGAGACCTGGAAGTTGGAATTCTCAAAAAGCTAAGTAACTTATTTTCAGCAAGTCAGGACTGCCTGATGAGAGAGGACAGAGACTGCTCTTCACTGCCCAGTGAACTTTGGAACTAACTCAGATCCTTGAGTGGGCCCTTCTTAGTGATGCATATGTAGGATGAATAGTTCTATTTTGCTCTATCAAGGGCCCTTTTCGGATATTTCTCCAAAACCCTGGGGACAGGTGGGAACATTTTTCTAAGGACCCAGGGGCACTAAGGTGATTTGGGAACAAGAACTAAATGTATGAGGGGACATCTTCTGTACCCCATGAGGAAATACAAACCAGCAAGCACTGCAGGACAACAAAGGATGAGAGCAGGAATTGAGGCAACTCTTGCTATTTCAACTGCTGACATTTGTAGATCTTCCCTCTTGGGCTCGGCCTCTAACAAGATTCAGTATCCACATTCCAGTTTCTGTGTCGTGTTCAATTGGAATCCTTGAAACAAAATTGTTGGTACAACCAGAGCAGGTGTCCACATCTAGGTCCCTCAGCCCTGACCAGGGAGCTAGGCTAGCTACCGGAGACTGAGGGTTAAGGCACAGAAGCTGTACAGAGAAGCTGGAGAAACGCCTTCATATGAGCCCGCTACTCCAGCCGGCATTCTCAATTTTACTATTTATAAAGATACTCAGGGATCTTGGTATAACACAGAATGTGATCCAGTGGGGCGGGGCCAGAGATTTTGCATCTCTGACAAGCTTCCAGGTGATGTCAATGCTGCTGGTCCATGGACCACACATTCATTCATTAGGTAGCAAGGTACTACACTATTATATGTTACAATTTTGTGTCTTAATGATAATACTAACTTTAACAGAACATTTAACACTCACTAGGCACTACTTGAAGTACGTTACAGGTTTACTTCACTTAAGCCTTGTAATAACCATAGAGGTGGATACACTGATCCCCACTTTACCAATGAGGAAATTGAGACAAAGAAATGTTAAGTAACCTGTCCAAGGTTTGAGCATTTTATGCAAATTCCATGTAGATATCTCTTGCTTCTCTGACCAAATGATTGGATCAGCCTGTTGTTTCTCTCTGAACTCCAGGGACCTGTTCAGTATCTGGACATGGATCACTACGTAAGAGTTATGCCTGGCCAAATAGCATCAAAACGTTTCCAGATAGAATCAGTTTAATAACTGTACTTCAGAATTCTCAAATCACGCTATTTAAATATTTCAAGCTCAACAATATATAGGAATTCCAAATGCTAAAATAACAAGCTCTCTTCTCTGCATATTCTACTCCGTTACACCTAAGTATTGCTCTTTTTCAATCAGAACACCATCTCTTACCGTAAGATAAATACATAACAGTTTGTTTTCAATAGCTAGTCTATGTCCAGACTATTTTATCTTGTCAGCACCTTACAGATGTTACAGTGAACAAGGAATATAAAATACTCGTGAAATGTTCTTTCTGTGTCATAAGCTATATGAGGTAGCAGTTCCAGCTCATTAGGACTGAACTCTATTAAATGAATTCCTCCTTTGTTCTTGAAACTGCCTGTCTCAAAAAAGGGAATCTTCATACACTGTTGGTGGGAATGTAAATTGGTGCAGTCACTGTGGAAAACAGTATGGGGGTTCCTTAAAAACTGGAAATGGAATTACCATATGATGCAGCAATTTCAATCCTGGGTGTATGTCCAGAAAAAAAGAGAAAAACTAATTCAAAAAGGTACCTGCTCCTCAGTGTTCATAGCAGCACTATTTACAATGGCCAAGACATGGAAGCAACTCAAGTGTCCATCAACAGACAAGTGGATTAAGAAGATGTGGTATATATATATACAATGGAATATTATTCACCCATAAAAAAGGATTTGCAGTAATTTGGATGGATGTAGAGATATTATGCTAAGTGAAATAAGTCAGAGAGAGAAAGACAAATACTGTGTGATATCACTTATATGTGGAATCTGAAAAATAATACAAATGAATGTATATACAAAAGAGAAACAGACTCACAGATATAGAAAACTAACTTGTGGTTACCAAAGGGGAGAGGGATGGAGGAAGGGACAAATAAAAGGTATGGGATTAACAGATACAAACTACTACATATAAAATAAATAAGGAATAAGAATATACCATATAGCTCTGGAATGAAGACCATTATCTTGTAATAATTTATAATGGAATATAATCTGCAAAAATACTGAATCACTATGCTATATACCTGAAAGTAACACAATATTGTAAATCAACTATACTTCAATCAGAAAAAAACCCTGCTTGTCTCCAGAGGCCATAAATGCCTCATGGATAAAACTCCACATACAACTTTCACATACTCAGCTCTCTCAGGTGGATGAATAATTTTGTACCATCAAATCACCATCTACTGCTGGTGTGGGTTTCTTCATTATAAAGAGTTTCTATTATTTATTCATCCTAAGAGTTTCATTTTTAGGTTAAATTGTTAAAAATCTCTTGAGTTAGAATACAAATTAGCAGTACAAATCTATGCTACAATAATATACTAAGTAATTTTAGGGTATCTTGGTTTTTTGATGGTTTTGTATGATTCAGTTGAGGTTTTTTGCTTCTGTTTCATAATCAGTGGCTGAGTGCACCTACGTAAGACACGGTCAGTGGCTATACAATTTTATGTTCCCTTAGCAATGCATGAGGATATAGTTTCTCCACATCCTTACCTGCATTTGATATTTTCACTTTTTAAAAATTTCAGCCATTCTGATAGGTGTGTTTTGGTATCAAATTGCATTTTTCTAATGGCTAATGATGCTGAACATCTTTTCATGTATTGCTGTATTTATATAGACAAACTCCTCAAAATGCCGCTTTAGGAGGAATTTACATCATGGTAGATGCCTTTCAATTGGAAGCTTAGCTTGCATTGTCTTAAAGAAATGTTGTTAGGCATGATTCTGGACTGTTACATTATTGGTAAAATAAGATTTGGGGTGCTTGCCAATTGCTGTGTTTAACATGTGTCTGGGAAATTCTGAGTTCCAGCAACCATTTTGCAAATGAATATAGTTGTCTCTTGAACAACGCAGGGGTTAGGGTTGCCAACCCCCTGTGCAATCGAAACTCCAAATATAACTTTACAGTCAGCCTTCATATCTGTGCTTCCACATCCAGGGATACAATCAACTGTAGATTTTGTACTACTGTGGTACATATTTGTGGGAAAAAATTCTGCATATAAGTGGACCTGCACAGTTCAAACCAGTGTTGTTCAAGGGCCAGCTGTCGGGAAAAAACCTTAACTTTATTTACTAATTTTTTTTTTTTTGCTATCCTTTAATCATTCCTTAAAAAATTTCAGGCAGTTTGATTTGTTCACACATTAGGAATTATCTATGCAATATATTTTTTGCTCATTTCTAAGGAGTTTTATTTATTTGTTTGTTCAGTCATTCAGTGAGTACATAATGAGTACCAGCTAATATGCTGAGCACAATGCTAAGACTCAGAGACAAAATGCCAAGTAAGGCAAACAAACTTTCTGCAAACAAAGAGTTTACAGTCAACAAACTTTTTAAAGTAGGCAAAAGTAATCATTTCATATCATGTTCCTTAAGTGGTATTTGCCTGCTCAGTTTCAAGTTTAATTTTAGGTTATTATTCATGTTAAGTTTGTGACTAGCTGAAAGAAGCAAACTGAGCATTCAGAGGTTTCATGACACCTTCCAGTTTCCTTCCTTCCTCTTCCCTTTTGCAGTGAACCATGGAGAAGAGAAGGTAAGCCCACAGGGCTCCTCTCTTTTGCCTTCAGATTTGCCTTCCTTCTCACTTTTGGCCAGCTGCCAAATACAATAAACTGGAAAGGGCTCTTTCTCATGCTGTCCCCTTCAAAACTCATCACAAAGGACTTTATCAAAGACTAGACCTCCAGAAACTATTGAAATCAACAAAAGAGATGCTACTCCTGAAATATAATTTTAAAAAATAGAAATAACCAGTTCATTTGTAAACTGAGCTGTTAGGAAAAGCACTTTTCATCATAAAGAAATACTGCTTGCTATATCATGTACTGTGTAGCAAGATGTAGACTTAGTCCTCTTTTAATCCATTTAATGAACTTTTGTTGTGTATGTGTACTCTTATTATGTTCTACATAGCTGTACCGTTCAAGGTGCTGGAGATGTAAAGCCAATCACACCTATCCCTTTCCTCCAAGAGCTCATCTTCTGTTGGAAAACAGAAATGTAAATGGCATGTTCGTGTAAATTGTCCTAAGTGCTTCTGAGTTGTCCCCATGACAACTCTGAAATAACTCTGAAAATAACTCTGTAGCTGGTGACAGAGTGAGAAATTGGTGAGGAGAGACTTCTGTTATGCCAGTTAGTAAGCTATAAATATTTAGAATATGGGTCAAAATTAAAGTACAATTCCTTTTCTGATGTTCCCTTTCACAGGTATTTTGTATTGTTTCTGTTTGTTTTGTTTTGTTTTAGCAAATTCCCTTCAATTTACTTCCATTTGCCTGGAATTCCAGTTTCTACTCTTATTTACTAAGTTGATTTTCAAGATGTTGCAAATCAGTTATTATACCCCATAAGAGACATTTGAGGCACATATTTACATACAGGCATTCCCCATTATCTCTTTTATTTGTGTCTTTTAGCCAGTTCTACATTTAAAGCAAGTATTTCCTTAAATCCAATGGCAACCTGATTTTGTTTTGTTTTTATCAATCTTTGGTGTAGAACCTTGCCAAAAGCTTTGTAAAAGTCTGAATAAATTAGGCACACTGATTTCTGTAGTCCAAATGCATACTTACCCTCTCAAAGAACTTTGGTTGGGAAATATTGGCAAGAGTTTTGCTTCATTGCATAGTGTGTTCCATCACTGGCCTCTCTCTTTCTATTCTTAGATTGGAGGGGAAAAAAGTCCTAAGGCTTTTCTTGTTTTATTTGTATCTTTCTTAAAGCTGCATTATTTTAATGAGGTAAAATCAAAAGCATAAGTATTTTACCTCATTATATGTGGAATTTATTTCTTACAGTGAAGCACGTAATAGAATTTTGATAATGGTCTGAAGTTACTATCTTCCTTCCAAAATATGTTACTCCAACTATACAAAAATGCCAAATCTGAGAGCACAATTAAGCGTGTGTGTGTGTGTGTGTGTGTGTGTGTGTGTGTGTGTGTGTCTGTCTGTCTGTCTGTCTAGGATTTTGCATTTGCAAATCAACATGCAGATTATCTGAAGGCATGCTTAGGTATATATTTAATTTAATATAGTGTTAAACCCTAGATTTTAATCTAAAATCATGAGCATCGATAAGTCATTTAAGGTATATAATTTTAAATTTTAAAATAAAATTAATTCAGATATGAAGTTATTTTATCATCCACATGTTAATGATGTTTCTTTTCATATAATATTGCCTGAGAACTACATATATAAACAGAGATTCCATTGTTGTTTTTTACTTTTAAAAAACTCACATTTGTATATATGACTGATTACTTTTTTTGTACTATTTTTAAAGCTGCATTTTTATGCTGGTAGGAAAAGGGCATGCCTTGGATTTCTTCCTTCCTTCCTTCCTTCCTTCCTTCCTTCCTTCCTTCCTTCCTTCCTTCCTTCCTTCCTTCCTTCCTTCCTTCCTTCCTCCCTCCCTCCCTCCCTCCCTCCCTTCCTTCCTTCCTTCCTTCCACTTGTTATTACTCATGAGGAGTTTTATATCTTTCTTATTGGCTGTATTCTGCTTTCTGAGCACAAGTAAATTTAAGAAAATATTACACGTTCAGCCCCTTTTGTATTTCCTTTAATGAAACATTCTTATCTATGTTCTTCAGTGTTAATCTGAAGTCACGTCCCGTTATGTAAAAGAGGGAAATATTTGGCTTATCTTTATAGAATTGTTTGACACTTAAAGGATTAGAGAAAATTTGATTTATGATCTGTAACATGAACCCAGAGTACAAAAATGAACAATATTCTGATATCTAAATTCAACTACCTATATAAGAATTCAGTTGATTTCCTTTGGTAATTTGAAAGTCCTCTTCATCGAAAACAATCTGAAACTATTCTTATTTGTGTGATTTATAGATTATGACATCAATATTTAAAAGGTAAATAATGTGATATCTTCTGACATACATATGTCAAATGCCTATTATGACCCATTTCCATGATGTTTTAATTATTAGCTTCATGTTTTGCTTATGAAAACAAAAGCATAGTATTTCTAACATACAGAAATTAATAAAGATCCACAAACTTTAAAAATGCATTTTTTTGAAGAAAAAGAGATGGATGAATTACACTGAATATTGTCTTTAAAATAAATATTAAAATGTCTGATGCCAAAAAAACTGATAACAAAGATTATATATCTTCTTAATTGATATGTTATGATGATGGTATAATGACATTTGGGAAGAATTCCAAGAGTAAATTATAAAATACTAGTAGATAGGAGGCACTTAAATGACAGTGTTATTAGGCTTTTCCCTAAGAATATGCTTTTTTATCCTCACTAAATCATGTTCGAGCATGCAACAGAACAACAGTTTGCTTATTTGCCCTAGACAATATGTTAATATGATTCTATTAAAAAGAGGGTTAAGGGAACGTCAATGTAAAAGTAAGATGACATGATGCTAAGTATGAAGTATCCACAATCTTAACAACATAACTACAGACACCCTTCCCAACTTTCTGTAATCTTCAAGAAAGACAACTGAAGAGTTTTCTATTTTGTTACCTTTTGGTGATGATCTATTTACACCATTCGGAATAAAAGTATAACACATTTCTTTCTCTTAAAAATGTATTCATTCCATCTTTAGTCGATAAAAATTTAGTGCAAATAATGAGATAACTTGTACTTATTATTTACTTTGTGGCAAGTTTAAAAAGGTGAACTAACAACTCAAGATTAAATATTGGACTAAAATAAAACCCAGGCAGTCAGACTCCAGGGATAATATTCATAATCTCATTATATTCACTATAAAGATAAAGATTAACAGATTATTAAGAAACTATTTCTTCCTTGAGGGATTCTGGTGGGGTGGGGGTAAGGGAGACAGACAGAAAAGCAAATAATTGCAGCAGCCTTGTAAATGGTAGAATAGAGGTGGTTTAAAACTCTAGGGGAGACAAGAAAAACCATCTGGTGCCTGGGAAGGCAACTTCTGAATAAAGTCAGATGGTTTACCAAGTCAGCATGATTTGGAGGGGAGAAAAGGGAGAGAAGGTCATTCTAGGAAGAGCTATAAGCATAGCCAAAGCTAAAAAGAAGGAAACATGAGTGGTATGTATTCAGGGAACATGTTCTGGCTGGAGTAAATGTGTTTGCAGGCAAGAAGACGGAGGGACTTGAAGAGGTAGACAGAAGCCCTGTGAGCCTTCTTAACAGGGCTGAATTTTGGCAATTGGAGCCACTAAAGAAGTTAAAGAAAAGAATGAAATGGCCAAACTTACATTTTAGGGGGAAATTTCTGACAGAGGATAGATGGGTTGGAAACAACAGGGAGGTATTGTAGCAATGGAGGCAAGATAAAATGAGAGGCCTAACCAGAGCAAAGGAATCATAATGGGCAGGAAAAAAAGATTCTGGAAGCAGAGTCAACCAAATCCAAGACTGGGAACCAAATCTATGATAGGAAAGGAGGTGATGAAGGTAAAAGAATCAATAGGATAAGTTCCAGGCTTGAGTGAATAGATGGATGGTGGTATCAGTAACAAAGATAGAAACACAAAGATAGAAAACAGAAGAGGAGGTACAAGTTTTGGGAAGTCATTAATGACTCAACGTGATGACATGTTGAGTTGAAAGTATCTGTGGAATATCCCAGTGACAGTGAGAAAATAAATATTGAGGAATGTGACTTTCAGGAAATTTGAGCAGCCCAGTTTTTCCCAATAAGAAAATGTACGTGAAAAGTCAATTTATAAAGAGGAAGCTGTTTGTAAGCAGGAAATCAAACCGGTCTCAATGAGGCCATTAGGGTGGGTCCTAATTCAACTTGCTGGTGTCCTTATAAGAAGAGAAAATCTGGACACACAGAGAGACACCAGGGATGCACCTGCCCAGAGGAAGACCATGTAGGCAGCCACCTGCAAGCCAAGAAAAGAGGCCTCAGGAGAAACTAAAACTGCTAGTACCTGGATCTTGGACTTTCAGCCTCCAGAATTGTGAGAAATAAGTTTCTGTTGTTAAAGCCACTCAATTTGTAGTATTGTGTTATGGCAGCCCTAGAAAACTAGTACAGACATTATTCTAGCCTTATGCACCATCTGCATGATAAAGATATGCTTGCCAGGAGGACCAACCCTTTTTCCCAGAGCATGCTGAAAACCCATGTTAACATCTTATTCTTGGGGCTTCATTTTTCTTAGCTCTATGCTGTCCACCCTATAATTTCTACAGCAAACGTAAACTAAAATGTGACTTTCTTAGTCACATTTACATTCTAGATTTCTTCCTGAAGACTGCACCCAAGATACTTCTACTGAACTTCAGTGTTTATAAAATGGCTGAGACTCCTATTTTCTCTGAGTATATATTATTTCTTCACCTGATGAATCTCATTGCTATTTCATAACTTCCTTGTCAAAAGGTAACTTTATCTTCACAGAATTCCATAAAATTGCCCAAGTGACCACCCACATTTCCATCTGTATCCCTACAATGAGCTGGAGCCCTGATTTCCACTCAGAAAAAGCATATAGTTGTTCAAGTCATCAGTGAGAAGAATTTTAGAGGCATAATTTAAAAGACTGAAATAAATCTACCCCAAATGAATTATTTTTTAATTTCTGTAGATTCAAACTTCACATCAGGTGCTATCATTTAAACATGAAAATATGAATAAGCTTAAAAAAACTTTTTCCAATAGACCATATTTATAACAGCCTGTTGGTCACTTTGAAGAAGAGTCTATCCTTATTTTATGATTTATAATCAGATATTACTAGACAAATCATTTATTTATTAAATAAGTAAATATTCATTAATTACCTACTCTGAGTCTGGCACTGTGCTAGGTATTGGGGTTATAGACAAACATGTCCTCCACTTCTTGAACCCTTACAGGCTATCTGGGGGGAAAGAAAGGGGAATCATTAAAAGGTTTTATGAAGATACTTGCCTTATATACCTTAGGTCCATTTATTACCTTGGCAAAACATTAGGCCTACTTACAGCATCTTTAATGTAACTTCAAACATACAATGCAGAAATAGCAGCTACTGGAAAGTAAAAGTGCTCTTAGAGCTTATGATGCTAGGAGAATGCTGATGATTATAATTGTAAAAGCTATTTTATACTGTAGCTTTTATCACTAGAGATTCAAAGTGTCAGTATTGGGAAAAACATCTCTGGTATTATGGGCTGAATTGTGTCCCCCCCTAATATTCATAGTTTAAGGCCTAACCCCAAACCTCAGACTGCACTGTATCTGAAGATAAGGCCTTCAAAGAGGTGATTAAGTTAAAATGGGGCCATTAGGGTGGGCCCTAATCCAATCTTCTTATAAGAAGAGGAAATTTGGACACACAGGGACAACCATGTGAAGAGAGAGGAAAAGGGCAGCTACCTGCAAGCCAAGAAGAGAGGCCTCAAAGGAAATCAACCCTGCCAGCACCTTGATATTGGACTTTCAGCCTCCAGAACTGTGAGAAGATAAATTTCAGTTGTTTAAACCACCCACTTTATGGTAGTTTGTTGTGGCAGCCCAAGCTAAGACAACACGTATCTGAAGGCAAGGCAAGGCAAGTTCTGTAAAATGCAAACCAATTTGATAGTTCAGCCATTGTGTAATTAATTTGAGCACTGCCATATGTAAGATACTCAGATAATTCAAGCCAGTCTGTGGATTTTTTTTCATACAGCACACTTTCTTATAATTATGTCCTGCTGTTTAAACAATAATAACTTGTAAAGAGTGTAAAAATGTTTTCACTAGATGCCCTTATCCGTTCAAAATCTGTAACATTTAATGTATCAGTTCCTGTCACTGTGGTCCTTCATTTCAATACTTAATAAAGTATTCAGCCATCTTCCCTCAGTCTTCTCAATGAACCACAATCATTTTTGGCACATATGCAGAACAGGTCAAACTTTCTTGAATTAATAAAATTAAGTCTGTCAGATTTAGGCCAATTGGGTATTAAAGTCAAACTAGACCAAATAACTGGCTGAGCATAGTTGCAGCTTGTGTAGATCAGATTTGGCATAAAATTCAGTTTGTGATGTAATGTAAATTGTCAAAGTGATACTGTTTCAATTTTGTGTGGTTTATTTTAAAAGTGACATCTATCATACAGAAAAATAAAGCTTAACTTAATGTGAAAATAACTACTTAGAAGAACAATAGAATGAGAATGTAAGTTGAGCATCCATTAAGAACTGGCGTATGGTTCTGCATAATAACCTAGGATTTCATTGTTTCCATTTGGATTGAACAGAAAAAGAGAGAAGGCTGAGTAAGATGCTACCTTCACTTTTCTTTCACGTGAGAATTAAAAAAAAATTTTTTTTCCACTTTAGGAATAGTCACCTTTTACTCTCTTAAGTAAGAGTAAAATTTCCATTGCAGTTTTTGTAATGGGGAAAAAAAAAAATCTGACATGACTGCCACAACATGACTGTGTCAAAATAAGCTCCATTAACTTAATATCATTAAAATATATATGCCGTTTTACAACAAATTCAATGCTGGAGTTTTAAACATCAAATTCATGTAATAGCCACCGTTTCAGTGAATTAAAATTCTTGTCGAAGTACCCTTTGGCCAAAATCAGAAAACAAAATTCCAAATGTTCTATAGGACGATTTTAAGATACATAATATAAAGGGACAACTGAGTGAATATTTTTGGTCTAAACCTCTAAACTAAAAATTGTAGAGAAAATATGGACTAAAATTCAACACAAATAGCCATTTTTCTAATTGCATTAGAAAGCTAGCTATTCACATTTTTACCATTTTTAGTTTATGCACAATTTCCAGGTAAATTTATTTTCCTAGTTTCATAAAGTTTCTTTAAGCATGACTTCAGACAATAAAAATCACTAATTTTGAGGCTTAATTAAAATAATAAAAATGTTTATTATTTTAATAATAGTCAAGTATATTAAACTTTCAAGCTACTGTACTATTAGTTCATTCATTCATTCAACGTATTATTTTGGCATGCCTGTTACCTATGGGTCAGTGGTTCACAAACAGGCATGGTCACCACCCACATAGAGCTTATGAAATAAGAGATTTCATAATTAAACACAAAGTGCTAAATATGATGTGCCAGAGCGACTTGCAAATACTTAAATATATTCTCTCATTCAATCCTCATAATAGGTTATTACTATTTTCAGCCCAATTTTTACTCAAGAAACTGAAACCTAAAAAGTTAAGTAATAGCCTAAGGTCATACAGCCTATAAGTGACAGAGCTGGGATTTGGATCTCCACACTCTGGTTCTAGAGCTTATATTTTCAACTACTATACTGCACACGCTTTTCATCTATAACATTGCAAACTGTGTGATGAATGATATAAAGAAAAATACCATCTACAAAAAAATGTATACACAAAGCCAAATTTAACTTGGAGCTGTCAAGGGAATCAAGAGCCTTGATTTTGAAGCTGAGACTTGACGGACAACTGAAGATAGAGAGGAGACAGTGGTGGGAGGCATGGGGGTAGTGTTTCAGCAGAATGAATAGCATGTCCCAAGGTGCTGGTATTAAAAAAAATGTATAGAGGTTACTTGGTTGAGCATTTTTTCCCCAATCTTTGTATTACAAGAGCCACAATGTTTTTTATATTTCAATTAAAAAAATGGATTCAAATTTTTAAAGCAGGGGGAAAGAAGAGTTGAAAAAGATTTTAAAGAACAATTTATTTATTTAATTATTTTGGCTGCTTTGGGTCTTCATTGCTGCACGCGGGCTTTCTCTAGTTGTGGCGAGTGGGGGCTACTCTTCTTTGTGGTGCGCAGGCTTCTCATTGCGGTGGCTTCTCTTGTTGCAGAGCATGGGCTCTAGGTGCTGGGCTTCAGTAGTTGTGGCACGTGGGCTCAGTAGTTGTGGCTTGCGGGCCCTTGAGCGCAGGCTCAGTAGTTGTAGAGCAGGGGCTTAGTTGCTCCGTGGCATGTGGCATCTTCCTGGACCAGGGCTTGAACCCATGTGCCCTGCATTGGCAGGCGGATTCTTAACCACTACGCCACCAGGGAAGTCCTAAAGAACAATTTTAAAAGTGCTTAAGAACACAGCAAATTGCAAAAATGCTTTGCAGGGTACAAAGATTTCTGATACATGAAAAACTACTGGAAAAAAATGATCGTTTTCAAATGCATTTCCAGCAAAAAGGCATCTTGAACCAAATTTTATCTCACCAAATTGTATGTTTTCAATTCTGTCGTTATAGTCAGGAAAAGTTGCCAGGCAGAGCGATCAATGCAGGCAAAAAATAAAGGCATAAAACAGCATGGTTTGCTCTCTGAACTGCCAAGGACTCGGACTTGGCTGAGACGTATGGTGAGGCATGGGGAGGAGCTCTCAGGGAGCAAGAGAGCTTCCCAGGATGGACAGGGAAGTAGGAACCAGATTGTAGAGGAAATTACCAATCCTACTAACAGTTTTATCCTTTAGGTAATGGAAAACCATTAAAAAGTTTCAAGTAGAGATTTGCATTTTAGGAATCTCTAACAGAACTGGAAGCCGAGAGAAACGTGAAAACTAGAAAAAATAAAACCAGACGATCCAACATGCCAGCATTTAAAATTCTCTGTTAATTGATAAAATGGTAAATTCATAATGTTTCTAATGGCAAAATGAAGTATGAGGAAAGATAAAAAGATAAAAACACGTGTATTACAACCTTGATATCAAGTATATTTTATTGGGCTTCCCTGGTGGCGCAGTGGTTGAGAGTCTGCCTGCCGATGCAGGGCACATGGGTTTGTGCCCCGGTCCGGGAAGATCCCACATGCCGCGGAGCGGCTGGGCCCGTGAGCCATGGCCGCCCGCAACGGGAGAGGCCACAGCAGTGAGAGGCCCGCGTACCAGAAAAAAAAAAAAAAAAGGATACAAGTATATTTTATTATATTTTTTGAAAGGTAATCAACATAGACTGTATATGGTGACATCAAAGAACCTGATGAGCTAACATATTTAAAAGCATCCAGAACATGCCTGAAATATAAAAGAGGCTTAATAAATATTATAGCATTTCATTTGATAAGTTCCATTACCAGCTATCTCCCAAATAGTAGTATTATTTATACTCTCTGTATGGAGAAAGGTACCATTATAAGAGAGATCAAAGCAATAAATTCAAAGTGAAAACATTTTAATTTATTTTGTAATTTGAAAGCGTTCATTGCACTGATTATTTGTGTGTTTAGTAATAACAAGGCAAGAGTCACCATTATAGATGACTAATAAAAACCTGCTGTATAGCACAGGGAACTCTACTCAATACTCTGTAATGGTCTGTATGGGAAAAAAATCTAAAAAAAAGAGAGTGGATATATGTATATGTATAACTGATTCACTTTGCTGTACACCTGAAACTAACCCAATATTATATATCAACTATACTCCAATAAAAATTTTAAAAAAATAAAGCCATGTCTTAACCATTTCTTCTCTTCAGACTTAATACCAATTCATCAAGACTCTGTTCTAGACCTCAAAATAATTACTCAATGTCACTTTTGGGAAAAGATTCCAACAATGGCATTCTCTGAACTGAATTCCTATGTCTAAAAAATAACTTCAGGATCCAAGTAAAAGAAGCTGGAGTGGGAGCTAAAGAAAATATATGTCAAGCACTCTAACAGTTATTAACACCCCTCACTTCACTCTAGCAACATCCCTGTAAGTTATCCCTGTTTATGTCGATGGCGAAACTAACACTCAAAGAAATTGTGTGACACACTTCCCTCTGCAAGCAGGTGGATGGAGTGAAAGAGCTTAGGCTTTGGAATCAAATGCCTCTAGGTTTCAATCTCATTCTTTCCTCTATATACACCACCTTTCCAGGGAGAAGACCTTATCTTAGTTACTCTTTTATCTCCAGCATCTAACAGATCAAATGATTCAGAAGAGAAGTTTAATCAATATTGAATAAAATAAAGATGGAAGGAAATTTCATAATGTAGCAACTGAGCTCATTTTTAGAGAAGAGTTCAGTGCACAGTCATTTATGAACTCCACACATAATTAGGAATTAATTTCTACATGTATCCTGGAGATAGCTGTAAGGAGGAACAATTGTTAATTAAAACGATCCAGAAAAAGGATGAAGTAAGTCAAATGAATAATGGAAATTGACCTATACTTCCCAAATAATCAAAAAATAAAAAAGCTTCCCTGGTGTTCCAGTGGTAAAGAATCCACCTTACAATGGTGGGACGCGGGTTCGACCCCTGGCCAGGGAACTAAGATCCCACGTGCCACGGGGCAACTAAGCCCACGCACCAAAACTACTGAGCTCACGCACCTCAACCAGAGAGCCTGCATACCACAAACTACAGAGCCCACGTGCCCTGTAGCCTGCACGCCACAGCTAGAGAGAGAAAAAGCCCACACACCACAACTAGAGAGAAGCCCACGCATGGCAACGAAAGACCCCGTGTGCTGCAACTAAGACCTGACGCAGCCAAAAATTTAATTAATTAATTAATTAATTAAAATAAAAAGGGAGAAATATTTTTTACAAAGATGTGACAGCAACTGCTAGTTGCTCCCCAAGACTTGTTTTCCCATTTTTCTACTACAATAGCACTTTCCAATTTTAGCTAACTCTATGGCTCCCTAGAAAAACAATCACATTTCCCTATTTTCCTCTTATCTAAGTGTAGCCACACAATTGAGTTCAGGCCAAGAGAACGTGAGGGAAAGTGATGTGTGCAGCTTCTAGGATAGGTCCTTAAAGTGATGGGGTGTGTCCTTTCTCCCACTTTTTCCATTCTGCTTTCTGGAATGTAGATATGATGCAGCATCATCTTGGACCATGAAGCTGAGGACAACAGCACCTATGCGTTAGATGATAAAGCAACAAGACGGAAGGAGCCTGGGTCCAGTTCTGGAGCTAAGCAGCCATGCCAGTCTTATACCACTTAACTTCAAACTAGTAGGTGAGAGAAACATAAGCTTCTATCTTGCATAAGCTGCTGTCATTCAGGGTCCCTGTTACATGACACTGAACCCAAATGATCATTAATACCCATGGAGACCATGGTGGCAGGGTTCTTGTGGACTGGCTCATTCTCTCATCCAATCTCAGGATTTCTTTCCTTCTAACAACATGGAAGCCAGGAAATCATTCACTGTCCAGGGGAGGCCCCGATTCTTATTTTGAAAAAAGTGAGATCAAAAGGCATATCTACATCTGACTTTCTTTCACTTTCTCTCTCTCTTTTTCTTTCTTTCTCTTTCTTCCTTATTTTAAATCTACAGAAGACCCAGGACTTTGTGAACTAAGTTGGTCAATGTCAAAACAAATTTTAAGCCACTTTGCAAATGACCAGGGGTTAGGCACATCCAGTGTCCCAGATCAAGTAGGATTGTCTTTACATATTCTTTTAAATCTACTCTAGCTTCTGTCTAAGCTCTGTGTATATTAAACTTTTTAGTAGAAATAAAACTCAGCAGAATGCCAAAATGTCTACGTTTTGAGCATTTTGCCTGCTATTTAAAGGGATATGAGTTTTGAAAAATTCAATAAAATAACTTCCAGTCATGTCTCTTTATTACAATATTGGAGCTCTGCAACCTACAAGCAATTCACTTAATCCCGCTAAAGCTTGGTTTTTTGACCTATGAAGTGAGGACAGTAACTGTACTTGACTCAAGATTGTAACATGAAACACTGATCAAGCACCTAGTAGAGTGTCTGGCACATTAGAGAAGCTAAGTAAATATCAGCTGTTATTTAAATTATTATTGCAATTGTTATTTGCCACAGACATTTGCAGTTTCTGTGCTCTAAAAGTTGACCTCCTTCTTGTAGGAAGATGATATTCTTTGACTGAGCACCATCTGCTCTGGTTGTTTAGTACAAACATGTTTATGCTGAACAATCTATATATTTGCAAAGTGGCTGGACAGGGTCTAGAATTAGCCTACATCCATAAAATATAATGAATTACAAATGCAAAGTAAATTTCTCAGTTAACTCTTTAATTTTAGCTACTTGAAGTTCACACCAAATCCACATGGGTCTTGTTGAATAATAAACCAATACTCACTTGATTATTATCTATTTTGTTCATTAACAGAGTACCTTTCGTTATTAATAAAATTTTATTACTACTCTATTTATTTTGCATGATTCTAAAAGACTTTTTGAGGGAATATTTAATTCCTTGTGGCTTTTCACAATTATGATAGGGTAAATGTTCATATATATATATACATGTATGTGTATATATATATGTGTATATATATATATATATATATATATATGATATGTGAGTGTATATACATATATACCATGTAGTAAAATAAAAGTTTCTAATAAATACCATGACTTTGGAGGAAAAACAAGAATATTCATCCTTTGTGTCACTGACAGCTATGAGCCCAAAATAAAATCTAACAATTGCATAATGGTAAAATCTACTGGAAGTGCACTTTTTAAAGGCGTGTATCAAATAAGAATGAGAAGATGGTGTAAGGCAGAAATACACATTTGTGAAACAGACACTGTCATACAACACGCTTAACAATTGTACACTCTTAAATCAACTCTGGGGTCAAAGAAGATCTCAAATGTAATTCAAGGGTTAGAAATTGTTTCCAACTAGATAACAATGCTCCCTTCATCTTCATTCTGTGCCTACAAAAAGTTATATAGTATTTGCTCTGCAGATTATCCACATTCATTTAACACACTACAATTCCCTTCCCCCACCCTTATACCCTTCCCACCCTGTCCAAGACAGACCTAGAAAAGAATAAATTTCCTTAACTGAAAAAAATAAAGTAAAACTTAATCTTTTGTCCTCATTGTTTCTTTTAAAGTGCTGAACTACAGCCATTTTGCTTAATTTCTTTTCAAATCATTTATATTTGAATATGGCTAACACATGATATTTACAATATAAAAAGACTTAAAATACCGGATTTTAATAATCCTTAGGTGGTTCTATGCAAAGCAGATGTTCTATTATGCTTTCCAGATTCTAGCTGTAAGTCCAATTAGTTTAAAGACAGTGCTTACGTATCATTTTAGTACATTTCAGGATATAGTTAAAACTATGTTAGAAAAAAGGGAAAATGAACAAAAGCCAGGACTACTTAACTGCAAAGAGAATTGCCGAGAAAGATTAAGTTCACGTATGTTATGCCAACAATAGGCAGAACTAAAAAGCAACTGTAACCAAACTTAGAAGAGCTTGCTTGGTGCACTGTGACAACACCAAGAATGATAAAATACCAACTTTGTTCACAGCTTTGCACTCTGCATGCCTTTGGCAAGGTTTCAACCCAGTTATTAGTTATTCCAGTATCTTCAGACAACCTAAAACGCCAATCTACACTTTCGGAAAATGACAACCTTTTAAAACTCAGATTGAGTAGTTTCTTCTTTGCTAGAGAAGACAATTTTTACATTTCAAACAATACTAATTGTTTTCTATGTTCACATCAAATTCTATGTCATCATCAAATTCAATTCCCAACTTACCAACAACCTGGTTATATGACCTAAGCAAAGTTTACATTGAATCCATTGTACTGAGTTTACTTTAGTGTCACAACCCTTATTACACTCAGTATCCAGTAGCATTTTCTCAAGGCAGAGAACACAGATAAGTTGTTAATGCATAAATATAAAAGAATACCACCTTCAGATCAACCAAGTGACACAGGTGAATCACTCATTGTTTGCAAAGTATAGGGCTAGCTCCTTACAAACAAAACTGAGGTAATCAGAAATGGAAAATCAGGGCTTCCCTGGTGGCGCAGTGGTTGAGAATCCGCCTGCTGATGCAGGGGACACGGGTTCGTGCCCCGGTCCGGGAGGATCCCACATGCCGCAGAGCAGCTGTGCCCCGCAACGGGAGAGGCCACAACAGTGAGAGGCCTGCGTACCACAAAAAAAAAAAAAAAAAAAAAAAAGAAATGGAAACTCAAATATGCAAAATGACTCACTAATCACCTTTTCTCTGGATTTTCACCCTTGGGTTTCCCTAGGACTATATTACACTTACTTTCTAAACTGCAGTAGAAGGAGAAGCCCATTCAGTTTTACATTAAACACAACTTACAAAAATTTCAATTTATGTTTATTTACTTGGTCAATTTCAATGCGTCTGTCTATATAAGAATGGAGTAAAACTGAACACAGACCTTAGATTGTCTGCTTAATGTTGAATGTTATAAAATCATTAGTATTTACCAATTTTTGACCTACAAAATGATAATGTCATGTAGTTCAACCTTTAAAACTCTGTTTTGTAACTTGAACATACCGTTTCATAAAATCAGTAACCTGAAAACTTTTACATTTAGTTCAGTGGCATTGAATATTTATACAGTTGATTTGATGACTTTAAAATGATATTTCATTTAAAAAATAGCAAGAGACAGAAAGATGGAGAATACATAAAAAGTAAGGAGGTTATACTCTCCTCTGAAGTGAGAGTAAACCCATGTGATGCATTCAAGAAAGCATCCTCTTTGTAAGCTACAAGCTGATACTAGTAAAGATTTGTTTTTTAACAGCTGACTTTCAAAAGCATTTCCTTTTGCCCAGTGGTGCAAGGGATGGCAGGAGGTGATAAAATAGATATAAAGTGTTATGTGCTGACCTGTCATCTCTTAGGGACCAAATTTTAACTAAGTTCATAGATTCATCCCCTCTTAACTCAATTACCACTGAAAAATGACTACACACAAACACACACACACAAAATAGTCACTTGAAGTTAACCGAAGCCTCAGAACCACACAGCCACAAAAATGAATTCCTCCTCTAAGTTCACAAGGCATCATCCTCCAGCTGGATCCTAAAGTGCATCTGACTAAAAGGCCCACCTGGATGTACCTGCAGTTTGAGGATAAACAGATGATTAATCAGTCAGAAGAACAGTAAAAACTCTCTCCAGAAAAGGGGGAAAATGAGCATATTTTTCTGACAAGAACATAGAGATGATTATGTTATTGATCAGGCTTCCCTAACGGAGTAGGTTTTGCTTGGAGGTGGCAGTGGCTGTTCACAGGTAATATTGAGAGCGCTGCTCAGTGCAGCACCTTGGCCTTTAACAAAAACAAAATCAAGCTGGTCTATTAGCGTGCACACCTGAAGGTGCTTTCCGACTGGTAAAGTGCTTTGTAAAAGTTGATGATCTATGTTAGATAGTTCTGATTAGAAAGAATTTATTCCAGATTTTCTACTGCAATAGAGCTGATATTTTGGTAGCAGGATCAATAGTTTGCAAGTGTCCAATTCTCTTTTAGGATTAGCAAAAAGAACCCTGAGGATAGGTTTTAATGGCATGCTAAACCAAATCCTTTCAGCTAACCCATTAACACCCATCAATACCAGGGCTTTGTTTATTTTACTTGTTTATTGTCTCTCTCCCTCTCCTGAAAGGTAAGCTCTATGGTGGCCCTGGGCTGTCTCATTCATTTCTGGCTCTTTAGCTCTAGTGCCCAAATAATAGCAGACACTTAGGAGAGAATAAATATTGCTGAATTAATTAAGTAATGAAAATTATAGTACTAACACTAGTAATACCATCGATCCACATGAAAACACTAAAATAAGAGTGATTTCTTGTTTGTACTTATTATTTGTCCCTTCCTAATACCATTTCCACAAATTTTTCAGATATTTGGCCCAATTTCACAGCTGGGTGATGAGTAGCAAGAAAACATTTATAAAGCACTTTGAATTTCTGCCATAAAGCATTCTATGTAGATAAAAGAGGACCTATATGATTGACAGAATATGCACTTTGTGTTCATTCATTTATAAATCAAAATTTACTGTGTCTCCACAGTGTAATACACACTTTCACACGAATTATCATTATTAATCTTTATTAGATCCTGTAGTAGACAGTATGCTTCTAGGTTTAGAGATTAGGAGCAAGGCTTATACTGGTTGAGCATATTAAATAACTAGGATTTGAACCTACTCTAATCCAGTATTTTGTCATAACCTTGTTTTCTTATTTCTATTTTTTCATCCCAGCAGACGCTTCAATGCTTGTTACTTTCCCGTCTGCACAGGTAACATGCTGTGGCAATGGGGAAGACTCATTCATAGAAAGATCTACTCACTCGCTTTCTTGGCATCCAGGGCTTTGCCCATTCATCTCAGGACAGCTTCTGCTCATCCTGGAAGAGGGTGCAGCCGCCACGCTGGTTTTGCATCCTCAAGAGATGCTCTCGCCCTGTGCTTCTCCTTGACCAACACGAGGAAGAAATGGCCCACTCCCTCCAGATCCGCATCTTCGCACTGGAAAGAGACGCGGGGAGAGAGGTAGGTGCAGGAGGTCCGCAGATGCTGGTGGATAGGCGGTTGACGACAACCTTCACCTCAGTGGAATAATTCTGACAAATATGGGAGCTCGCGGTTGGTTGGCAAAAAGAGCTAACCACAAACAACGGTGTTGCTTGGTCCCTAAGGCAGGGAATGGTCGAGGCGATACGGAGGTTGTGACTGGAGAGGAGGATAGAGGGTGGAAGGAGGTTGGAATAAGCGAAGTCCTGGGTCTGTTCAGTTCCGACCAAACACTGTTGCGGCGGGGGCCAGATGCGCAGGACCCCCGGGAGAGAGGCCTCCGTTTCTTTAGCGGATATTAAAACATGTCACCAAGCCTTCCATCTTAAGTGAGAAATCAATGTTTGAAGAACTCCCTTTTCTGGGTGTGAAAAATGTTTGGAATTTAGAAATAAAATCCTCCCAGAAGTAGAGCAAGATTTAGCATACTTCATATACATCTATGAAAAAGGGAAATTAAGGAGAAAAGGCTTATGAGTTTTTCATAAAGGTTTTCGTGACTTCAAACTTCCTTTTAGATTCTGTAAGTTATCATAGGTCATGGTGTCACATCTACCAATATCTAAGTCAAAATGGTGAAATTTCTTGTGTCTGTATCACTTCAAGGGGGTCTACTAAACACAATCCTTCCCTGCCTGGATTCTGGATCAACTGAAATGTAAGGCAGGGAAGTGGGTTGATAAAAGCCATAATATGACCGTTATGACCAAGAAAGATAGGTTGGAAAATATAGTGTATATCTGCAGGCAAATGTGATGCTGAACTCTAGAATTAAAATCCCCAGATGGGCAGGAAGAGCCTGTGCTCCCCAAAAGGGCATTTCCATCCCGCTGTCTCCTCAGAGGGATTTAGTAGTTTGAGTAACTGGGAAATTAAAACCAAGAGTTTGACTTCTCTGATATGAAGCAGCTGAGAAGTCCTGCTCTCTGCCTGCAGTTCACTCAACAGGAATAGAGGACAGTTGAGTGAAGCCTGCCCAGTTCTGTCTTCCATTGTAACAGGTATTTTGATCTGTTACCTGCCCCAGGGGCAATGACTCGGGTGTCAATCTTGAGCGCCTTTCAAAATCACCTGGAGGACTTGTCAAACCCCAGATTGTTGGGCTCCACCCACAACAATATTGATTTGCATTTCTGACTAGTTCCCAGGTGATGCTGATGCTGGTGGTTGGTGGGGGAGGGAAGGAGGACGCGCCATACTTTGAGGCCCACTGGCACAGAAAGTGGTAAAGAGCATCCCATTTCATCAGCGATGGGCGCAGGGGCGGGCACCCAGTGGCGACACGTTTGCTGGATTGGATTGAATATTAATATGTTGCTTGATTTCATGCCAACTAGCGTGTGAAAACAATTTTTGAAAAGATTTTATATATGTTAGTCTTGAACTTTCACCCATTTTTAAAACTA
Organism: Physeter macrocephalus; assembly: GCF_002837175.3. NCBI lineage: Eukaryota > Metazoa > Chordata > Mammalia > Artiodactyla > Physeteridae > Physeter > Physeter macrocephalus. The sequence goes on along the minus strand of NC_041228.1, from coordinate 29,497,507 downwards.
AACTTCATATCATCTTCATTTGAAGTTCTTAATTCTGATTCACCACTTTCCAGAGCAGACTGGTTATGAATCAGGAAAGACTTGAAGCTATAATGCTGCAAAACATGCCTATTTTTGTACAGTTTCCTTCTGAAAGTACCAGAAATTCTCCCCAAAAGGGCATTTCCATCCCACTGTCTCTCAGGGGGATTTAGTAGTGAGTAACCAGGAAATTGAAACCAAGAGTTTGACTTTTCTGATACGACTCTAAAACATTTGAAGGCTTACTTATCTTTTCTCATCTGGCAACTCCTTCTATGTATGTTCCCTCACGCTATAGATAAATCTTTCATTCAACATTTCTAAATTACATTCAGACTTTTCACAAATTCAGAGAAAATTTTCATTTTCAGTTTTGCAGTGAATTAAAAAAAAAACAATTAGGCCATATTAAATTAAAGGTCATCTAGCTAACAACACTTCACAAATTTCAGGTCCTAAATAATTTAAAAGAAACCAGGACTTTGAGAGAATTGTTACAACTGCAACATGAATCCAGAACCCAGAAATGATACAGTAAGTTCACAGGGTTTTATAGAGTTATAGAAGCTTACTTGAAGGAATTCTTTTTAAAGAACTTTGTGTAGAGCCAGAATAAATTGAATTCTGTGAGCCACTCCTTGACTGCCCCCTACTGGCTAAATTTCAAAGTGCTGACCAGAGTATAGTACTTGGATTTAAGATTTTTACCGAAAACATTTGCAATAAGTTTTTTATAGGTTTTCAGATTTTATGGACGGCTTGTGTGATCCTTATTTCCTATATCTCTATACAACCAAAAGTGATTTCTTTCAATTATATTTAATCCTTGATGATACATATCTTGACTTCTCATTTGTACTAGTCACTTTGTCTACGGGGTTTTCAATAATGATAATGAAAGCATTGCACTCAGGGATAACCACAGACAAGAAATTCAGTGTATTGCATCTTCAGTGAGGAAACCATCCCTTCTTATACTTCAATGAAAGACAAGATTTTCTGAATGCAGGGGCTATCACAGGCTGTAGAGTTGATTTTTGGTAACAAGTGCTTTGCATGTCATTTTATCATTTTACACTTCAATTTATCTACACTTATTGATAGCAACTAAATATGGACTTATAAAAAACGTATTGGAAACTTAGTTGCTTTTTTAAGGTTTCAGGGAATATCAGTAAGATGACAAGTCTTCTTAAAAATTTGGGGGATGGCAGATGTGGGAGTGAAGTTTAGGTAGTTAATGTGGATTTACTTTTTAAAGGTCTTACCGTAATTCTTGTATCCTGAGTTTCTTGGCCTGTGAACTGAGATTGTAGGTGGGAACAGTTTAGGTATAGATAATGTCTTATAAGCCAGGCCCTTTTGTCTCCCATGTCCACTTGTCACAAGAATTAAAACAGAAGGGCTGATTTAGCTTCCAGAAGAGGAAGTTGCTAGGGCAAAGTTGCAACCCTACCCATTATCAGACAATGTGTTTCTGCAGAATAAAAATTCAAGATCTTACAAAGGATAGAACTTGCACTATAAACCTGAGGGTCTAAAGTAATGTAATGAATCTAAATAATCTAAATAAATCTAAGCTCACATCACATTGAGTGTCTTCAGTTTTAGTCATTATTATTCTGGGGCTTCTCCTACCCTAGGTTCAGGTGAAGATCCTAGCAGTCTTGTACAGAGCAAAATATTGGGAATGGCACCTTCAGTTATCCATCCTCCCTGATTGCCCTGACTCTTATCCAACACCCAAGTCCATGTGTGCTCCCCACACTGTGGAGAGGAGATGCAGGTCTCCACTGCTCCCAGAACCTGCAGCCTTCCTGCCCCCCAGGAGAATCACTCCTCTCAACACTTTCTAATCACCTCTCTCCTGCCCTTTCTGGGTCACCCATCATAATTTCCTTAATGAGTTCAGGTTATCATTATAGCCAAGACGAAGTATTGTCTTCCAATGATTTCTGTGGGAAGGCTTGCCAAAGGACTTCCCTGGAGGCAGACAAACACCAAGGCAGGAAAAATGATGTAGAGAATAAATATAACTCTGTTTCCATCCTTTCTGATTCTTTCACAGAAATCAAATTGAGAGTAGTATTGCAACATCAATAAATTATTCTGCAAAGTTAGGGAGAAAGGAATGAAATGAGAAAGCTATGAGGCTGGGATACTGGAAGATTTAGATAAAGTGCATCATTTCTTTGCGTCTTTGTAATTCATTGTTTGACTTACTTATTTCTACTGCCATCTGCTGGTACACAGGAATTTCTAGTGCGTGGAACCAGAGGGAGAAAACTTACTCTTTAATTTGTTGCAGCCTGAACAGATTGTAAGATTTGAAGATAAGCCCCTTTAGGGAATCATAATCATAAAAGGTTAACAATAGAATACTAGCAATGCTTTAAATACAAATCAACTTGTAATATACTGGGGTAGAGGTCTATAGAAAGAGGAAAGAGACGAGGAAGTGGATATTTACAATGCCAGGGGTCAGTAGGTTGGAGCCAGAATGCTGCTGACAGTTGGGAGACTTCATAAATGTTGTGGATACAGTGCTTCATTGGGTCTTCTGGGCTCCTGTCGTTATTCATGCAGTTACGGAAGACAGAGTAATCCCGGAGTATATTTGAACTGTTAAATACATGTTCCACATGTTTCTCTTGCCCATTTTGCTCTTTACCTAAAACAGCATCATCTAGAGTTGATGGAATCTTATTTTTTTAAGAAAAGCTGGACAACATCAGGCAGTGTAAAAATCTCTCTTATATGCCTCTGGGGGGCAAATTAATATATTCTACAGTCTGAAAATTAGACTCCATGCTGCACACAGTAGCCTGAATGTGCAGGATGGCCTTGATGTCAATCAGTGTATAGTCTTGAATTAATATACTAGGAGGTTTTCATCCAAAATGAAAACCAAGAAACAAAGCATTCTGCACAGAAGCGTGTTGTATATGTTCTTGACCATTTATGGAGTCAACACCTAGGCTATAAAAAGATTTCTCAAGACCCTGGATTCAGCAAGGGCTAAAATATTTAATGACAGAAAGAGCACCATCAGTGGTGCTCTTGAGAGATTTCAATTCCACAAAAGGGATCAACTGCTACTGAAGACACTGCTGGTGTGTAACAGGTGAGGCAACTGTCTCAACGTCACAAATGGAGAGATTTCTGAGATCATGATGAAGTTGTAGAGTTGATGATAAAACTCATTCAACATTGCTACTTGAGTGAGTGAAATGTGGTATTTAGAGAATATAGCCAATGGACAATGAATTAGTCAATGCTTTTATTCACAAATAACTCCCAACTTGGACTAGCTTAGACAAAATGGAAATTTGATGGTTAACAGAAGTCAGCTGAAGTTTATATAGACAAATCACAGGAAGATCAGGGATCTGGCTGGGCCTTAGAAACAGCTAAAATAAGGGTATTGCTTAGGTGCTTTCCGTGTTCATCAGCTGTGCTTCTCAATTCGTAACAGCTTCATCTCTAGTATAGAAAGTCTTTCCTCACAGGAGGCATTATGTCCTCTAACAGCTTCCTAGATTTCCATGCCCACCACTCCTGCCACTTAAAATTCTTAGGGACGATTATTGACTGGCTTGAATCGGGGGCCAACGTATGAACCAACCACCGGAAGCCACAGGTAACATGGAGTAACAGTTAAATCCTGATTGCCCAAGTGTGATTCTGATACTTCGTAACTCTGGGATCTTGGACAATCTACTCAACTTCTCTGTGTATCAGTTTTCTCAACCGTCAAGTGGGGATATAATAGTACCTAGTTTAGAAGTTTATAGTGGGAATTAAAAGGGACGTTATTGTGGGAATTAAAAGAGCAGTAAAGTGCTTAAAACTATGCCTGACACAAAATAAGCACTGTTTAAGTGGTTGTTTTCCTCCTAGAACAGCAGTTCTCAATCTTGGTCATATATTAGAATCATTCAGGAAACTTTAAAAAATACTTGGTGACTTGGTCTCATCCCCAGATAACTGGTTTGGGAGTATAGCCTAGTATCAGGATTTTTAATATGCTTCTCAGAAAATTCTATGTGCATCCAGGATTGAGAACTGTTGCAGTAGATTATAAGCTCTTTTGATGGAGGGATTTTATGTCCACCATTCAATCTTCAGTGCTTAAAACCATGCCTGGCACACAAAAGATGCTGAAAAGTATTTGTTGAATAAGATAATGAAGCAGCTATAGAAACTGCTATATCTAGTTGAATTAAGGCCGGTGTGTGTGTGTGTGTGTGTGTGTGTGTGTGTGTGCGCGTGCGCGCGCGCACACGCGTGCACATGTGTGCATGCTCACACATATATACACGCACACACTACGTTTATGAAGAATACTGGGCCTGCTACAGATTGCAATACTCTACACAACAGAACTTTAAGTCTAAATGCTATTCAAAATACACAGGCAGATATCTCTTCCCTCATGTTATCAAAATGGGCACAGACATGTACATACATGCTATACAGCATGTCTTCTGTTTTAAACCTTTCAGCGACTTGCAACTGCGTTAAAAAAAAAAGTTACAGGCAATTCTCATTAGTCATGGTGGATGGGTTCTACAGAGTCAACCAGGAACAGTGAGTTAGTGAATACGGAACCATTCTCCTAGGCAATAAACAAGGATAGGTTCCTACAAGCCTGTAGTCTCAATATATGTGTATATATTGGAGATTACTACTCCCAAGCCTTTTTATACTATTAGCTGCATTAAAAGCACCTTACTCTGATGAATTAAGTGACAAACCAAACTGAAGGAGTCTGTGTGGGTAGAGAGAGTAGAGTATTACATGACAAAGTGACTCGAGAGCATCAAGTGCTGTGGCCAGGCCAAATGGGATACGAAGCAATTTAACATAGCTTTGGAAAGTTCATGGTCAAATATTTCTCCACTTCCCATGAGATAAGGTCATGATCGAGAAGAATAATTTTGAGTTATTTCTTCTCTCTATGAGATAAACTGTGGGTTAGAGTTACATAGAAGTTGCATGATAAAATTCAATTCCAAGGATTGATTTCCAACTTTCTGAAAAAGCAAAACATGCAGAGGAGTATGCTTTAAATGACAGCATTATTGCTCAAATGACTTGGTTATGCGTCACATAACTTGGCTATACATGTTTGAGATAAATATTACCTATATGAGGTATATATGTATGTTTATGTGTATATAAGTATGTATATAGATATATGTGTGTGTATATATAGGTATATATATATATATATATATATATATATTTTAAAATATTTATTTATTTATTTTGGCTGAGCTGGGTCTTAGTTGCGGCATGCAGGATCTAGTTCCCTGACCAGGGATCGAACCCGGGCCCCCTGCATTGGGAGTGCAGAGTCTTACCCGCTGGACCACCAGGGAAGTCCCAGTATATAGATTTTTATATATTTTAAGACTAGTTATAATTCCCAATTGTGTGAATCATTTTACAAGTTGAAGAAAGCCAAAAGTTAAGACAAAGAACCTGTAGTCCATATGTGTGTGTCTTTACAGTTTTAGGAAGAAATACAAACATTGAGTCTGGCTTTTACTTTTTTCATTCAGTAAGCTATTTGGACATAACATGTGTGCTTTCCTCATTAAGACCTTATTGTCCTTAGCTTCTATTTTGGAATCTGCTGCCAGGAAATGGATTTCTAATTACCTTTGTGACCAATAAAGAAAGGTTTAGAAAACCAGATGTTAAACTAGGAACTAATTTCAGCACAAAGAGCATGTATAGAAAGATGAATTTTCCAAGTTTTTCACTTTGTCAATTTTCAAACAAAATCATTCAAATTTGTCTTCAGTAAATGTGCACTTTATGTTCTTTGAGTGGTGAGGAAAATAGTCCTACACTGAGATGACATAGCAGTTTGCCTATATACCAAAAGCCCTTGACTGTCCCCAGCTAAATACTTCATAGTCTGCCTTTACCCTCTATTCTTCTTAATTTAGTCCCCCAAATTAGGAAAAAAAAATAGGGGATCATGCCATCAGAGCATGTCTACCAACTTGTTCTTGTGGTATCTAAGTCAATCCACTCGCCTATTCTAGATCTCAAGGACAGTCTAAGATCACACAAGGTGGGAGCTTGATCTAACTCCTTTTTAGCAGGACTGAACAAAAGAGATACCAAGACAGATATCTAGAGTGAAGAGGCCAGGGTGCATCTCTGTTCTTGTTCTTGATGTAGATTTGGGGTCACCCAATCTCACAGGTACTCGAGGAATATATTCCTAAATTCTCATTAGACTAAATTCCTAAATTCTCATTGCTCCAGTAGTTGGGCTTATTATCCAATGGAGCAGTCTAAAAGCTATGAATCAGAAAGCTCTTCACTGGCCAAAGAGTTCGCCAACAGGGAAGATCAAGAGCTACGTCCCAACCAGTGTCTGACCAACTGCCTTCTGTTGACATTTCATCTCTGCATTCAGGTGTACTTTGACTAGCCTAAGTGGTTAAAGCAGAGCAAACAAGAGACCCAGAATTATGTGCCATGCTGGGTAAAAGTCCTGGAGTGAGGTCAATGCTGATAAAATAAAAAATAAAACCAAGAAATAGAAAATGGAAATTTAAAAATATTCGAAAACATAGACATGACTCCTGAGCCCTAAAACCAAAAATCAGTTTCTTGAAAAAATAGTAAATATGTAATGGATTGGCAAGTATAATCAAGAAGAAAAAGGAGCGAGAGAAAATACAACACCAAAAACATTAGGAAGAAGAAAGGAGACATAATTATAGATATGAATGAGAAATTTAGGACTCATAGTTCAGTCATCAATAAATCCTTCTTGAGTAGCTTTATGCCAAGACCTATTCTATGCACTAGAGATAGAGCAGAAAATATGACTGAGGCCCTCACTCATGGATCTTACAGTCAAGAAAGAGGAGTCAGACAAACCCAAAGAAATAGTCAATTGATTTTAGCCAGTGAGGAGTACATGCAAATGATAAAATAGACTAATGTAAGGGAGAAGGTCCTCATGGCTGCTTTAGTTAAGATGGGCAGTGAAGGCCTTTCTGAGGTGGTGACGTTTGAATTGAGACCTGAATAATAGGAAGAGTCACACAAACAGCTGCATGTCAAAAGAGGCTTCTGAGAAGAAAGAGCGAGGACAAAGTCCCTAAGCTTGCACCAGGGCTCATGTGTTTAAGGGACTAAGGAGGCCACAGTGACTGGAGGATGTGAACAAAGGGTAGGGTGGAGGGAGCTGACACTGGAGAGGGAGCAGTGGCTAGACGAGGTAGGGCTTTCTAGACCATGGTAAGGAGTCTGAATACCACCATAGACTGGTGGAAAGCTGCTGGAATAATATGATTTGACTGACTCTTTAAAGAGACTCTCTAAATTTGTCTCAGGAGGTCAGCCTGAGGAAGCACAAGAGAGGAAGATGATCTCAAGACTATGGTCCTTGCAAGAGAGGGTGGTGGCTACTGAGGGCTGTATTAGTGAGCATGGAAAGAGGAATATATACAACTCAGAACAATCGGAGAACTAGATAAGTTGGATAACTTCTAAACAAACAAAAGAAAAAATATATGAAGCACTAATTATGTGCTCAGAACTGTATTAGTTTTGGGAAAGATACAAAAAAATTAAGATGTGTTCCTACCCTCCAAAGGCTTACAGTCTGATTGGGATACAAAGTAACTAATACCTGTGGAACTAGGGTGATATGTGATGGTGAGTCTGTGTTTCATCTTCTCTAGGAAACAGCAACCAGAACCACAAATGAGAAAGAGAGAGTGGGGAGGGGGGCGTGGAGAGAGAGAGAGAGAGAGAGAGAGAGAAGGAGAGAAAAGGAGGGAGAGAGGGATGGGGGAAAGGGAGAGAGGGAGAGAGTGTGAGAGAGAAAGGAAGAGCAGGAGAGAGGAAGAAAATAGAAACTAAAACCTCACAGTGTCCCTTATGGAAACATGAAGCCCAACACTGACCCAGTGGGAACTATCTCTGAAACATCCCCCTCCCCTTCCACTGCCACCCAGTCTATAAAAAGTGGGTTATTGCCAGCTGGACTCTCTGGAAGCAGATGCTCAGGTGGAATTTGGGCAGCAAGATATTTTTTTAGAAAATAGCATCTGTGAGAGAAACTGTTTGGGGGAAGCAAATCCTGTCCCCATTTCTCTTTCTTCAATCTGTTCTCTTTTTCCTATTAGAGTGGGAGTACCCATGGCCATCTCCCTTCCACTAATTTAGAAACTGAATTTCTTTTCTGAAATTTGCTGAGTTCTGAACTGTCCTGGTGCACATGTAAAGAAAGATGTCAGAGCCAAGAAAGGGAGTATGTCAGGGGTCACCCAGTTCCCATTATTTGGCTTTCCCCAATGGGTCAAGAACCAGAGAGTTGGAATGGTGCCTGAGTCTAAGCATCTTCATTGACCCACAGAGGGCTACTTGCTCGGTGAAGGGTGACAACAGTAGTGTGAGGTAGCCCACCTTTCGTCATCGCTGAGGCGAGGAGAAAGCCTCAACTGGACTTTCTGCACCATGAAATTTTGTAAGGCCTGTAGCCCTACAAATAAGCAACAGATGTGTCCGAATGAGGACGCTAGTATCTTGTATCTGGATGACTTCCCCAATGAAGACTTCACATTCTAGAAGTGCAGTGATTGTGGTCCTGACAAGTTCAAGAAAAGACATAGAAGGAAGAGGAATTGTCCTAGGTTTACGCTGTAAAATTTCAAATGATAAATTTAACGTATTCAGAAAACAAATTATGGTTCACATTTTCCTGCATACTCTGGATGAAGTTGCATATGCCATCATCAAGAAAGCAAAGTAACAACCTTTGAGTGAGTCCCTGGAAACGACTGTCCACAGGATAATGCAGCCTCATGAGTTATGACACAACTGTCATTAAGTACATGGCATCAGAGAACTGCAAAGGCAAGCTGATCAATATTGTGTCAGTACAAACATGTTCCCAGGAGCCCGCATTGTGACTAATAACAGCCTTGCTACCTTTATCTCACAGTGGGAGATATGAAATTAGCTGGAAACAGCACACTTGAGAATAAAGAACACAAAAAGATGGTTCCTGGACCTCAGCAGAAAGAGATGGGGTGTGGACACAGTGAAGAATCTTTACTTGCACTGATTGGACAATAAACAAATATGTAAATACCTCCTCTCAATCCATTATTTAATCTTCATTGATAAATCACTATATCTTGTATGAGTCCATGAATGTTGTAGTATATTTTTAACCAAATTGTTTGTTAGACAGGGGCCCCACAAGAATATATTTGCTCGCTCAGGATCCTGCACACCTTAGGCGCAGTCCTTAATTTGATTATTTTAGACCAACAAATGAAGAGGGTCTCTACTTTCCCTTCACCTAACAAAGTATCATTGGTCCTCTATCTCCTCCCTAGGGTAGCAGCACCAGGGGTAGCACACCAAGAAAAAAGGAGAATGGAGAGATGAAGATAACACACCAGACTCGTATATGCACTCTTATGCCCCTGGATCTGCAGATCTAACCTGAGGCAAAGTGACTGAAAAGTTACGGACTTCAACATGGATGGAGTTAAAGGAGATTGCTACCTTGAAGTAGAAAATGCGAGCAATTACTGGAAAATTAAATCATATAATTACACCTCTGTTCTAGCATCTGCAACCTCAGTGGAGATTCCTTGAAATTGCAGATTCCTTCCTTTTTTTATTCCACAAACTAAGTACCTAACTATATGAAAATCCAACATCAGTTTGGATAACTTATCCAAATTAAATATAGAGTTTGTTTTGGACCTCCAAAGATAATTTGCTTTTAGCTCCCACACACAAAAAATGAAATAAACCAGATGTGTAGCTAGAGGGACCCATGAGAGCTAAAAACCTGTTGGACAGACTAAAACTCTAAAGAACAACTGAAATCTTAAGGCAATTATGAAATACACGATTAATGTAATCCATGCTATGATTTATCTTTGTGTTTCTCACTTACACTTGGCATAATTAAGGAAATGCTGAAGACTGTTGCACTTGATGGCTCATAAACATGAATATTTAAAAACATTTGATACCAATATTCCTCATAACTTATTACATCATTCTTTTAATGTGTAGAGTGCTGATGATTTGGAATAAAATGTCAATTACAATAGACCTAAGTATTTCAGGTCTAGAAATAGTTCTTCCATTCCATTGTGTCTACGAGTGGACTTATAAGAAATAATTCAGAAAAGCCACTAAAGTAAAAATTGTTTCCTTCTGTAGAAAAGTATCAAAATTTTGATGAACTGTGACATGTACACCACCGGACCTAAAATATGATGATTTTGTTATTCAAATCTAGGGTTGAGAAGAAGTAATTCTAACTAAAAGCAGACTATAAATGCTGAATACCTGTATCTATACCTGTCTGTCTTCAATCTCCATTAAATATTTAGCTATTCTTATTTGTCATAATGTATTATATGCTCTCTACATCGTCTAAGAAATCTGTAAAAACTCTGATGCCTAACTCAGCTACTCTTTCGTATCAATCAGTGTGTGCTAAGGAAATGAGCTAATTAATCCCTTGTTTCATTAGACACAATTAACTTAAGCCAAGCCCTGTGCAGGTGTGGTGGATAAGACAGTATTACAGCACTTTCATTCTAAGAGAGAAACATATGACAAGCAAGTATTTATGAAAGGCCCTGTAAGCCTAGCAGCTAGAATACATACTTAGAAATGCCACTGCCAGCCTCAAATCCCAGCACTCTACAAGCAACGAGCTTTGTAATAAAAATGCATGTAGGGGATTCCCTGGCAGTCCAATCGTTAGGACTCGACTCGGCTCTTTCACTGCCCAGGGCCCAGGTTCGATTCCTGGTCGGGGGGGAAAAGAAAACATACACGTAATAACAGAAGCTCCTAGAATTGTTGCAGGGATGAAGTGAACTATACGTACAAAAGTGCCTACTACACGGTAAGATTCAAAATATGTTGGCTATTATTATGAACAAGCATGATACCCACCATGAGGGAAGAAATGCAGATGCAATATAATTCTAATACCAACCCACAGAAAGTATGAAAATTCAACTTAAAAATAACATTCTATAGTCAAAATTGAATGTGTCTGCACTACTTTTCTTCATCTAAACCACTGCTCATACTTCATTCATCCATTCTTTCATTCAGTAAGTACTCACTGGGGCTCTGCCATGTGACCAGCCTATGCTAAACAGGGGGTGCAGGGTGAGGGCAGGTCCTGCATTCATGGAGCTTGTAGTCTATCTTGGGGAATAGCCAGAGGTGACTCATTGCCCAACAAATTCAGCAGGCACTTGACTGTAAGTGGTAAATCTGAGGAGAACTCAGAAACTTCACGAATAAATAAAATTATTTTTTTTTCAGGATGTGTGAGTCCCCCTAAATTCACATGTCACTTGGAACTGGTCAGATTGCTTACTTTGAAATTCAGTCTCTCGTCTCACTTCTGCCACTCTCTTGACACTTAAGAGCTCACTATTAAATTTTTATAAGATTTTAAATCTTGAAAGCTAGGTACCATAGAAGTACCATTAAAAATTCATAAATCTTGCAGAAAATGTGTCATAATTAGCTTACTTACCATCTTACAGAGCTAACGTCATTTTAGGGTGGCCAAGTTCTGACTTCTTATTCAGTAAAGGATGTTAGTGTATGGAATAAATACAGAGGCAACATAGTATAGTTGCAAGAGTCCTGGCACTGGATTTTTAAAAAATTTTACTTATTTTTAAATTTATTTTTGACTGCATTAAGTCTTCATTGCTGCACGCAGGCTTTCTCTAGTTGCGGCGAGCAAGGCTACTCCTCGTGGCTGTGTGTGGGCTTCTCACTGCGGTGGCTTCTCTTGTTGTGGAGCACGGGCTCTAAGCACACAGGCTCAGTAGTTGTGGCATGTAAGCTCAGTAGTTGTGACTCGTGGGCTCTAGAGAGCAGGCTCAGTAGTTGTGGCGGACGGGCTTCGTTACTCCGCGGCATACGGCATCTTCCCGGACCAGGGATCAAACCTGTGTCTCCTGCATTGGCAGGCGGATTCTTAACCACTGTGCCACCAGGGAAGTCCCTGGTGTTGGATTTTGAAGGACTTGTTCTTCCACTCATTTAAGCAAATATTTTTATTAAATATTTATGTTATTTCAACATTTTCTGTATCTGTTTGCCTTCCTGGGAACATCACCTTCATTCTCCCTTGGGAAGTGGGGATCCGCTGACTCCATCCCCAGCTACAGTGCGGCCATGAACTCAGGCCAGCCATATGAGCACATCCAACTCAACAACCAGTGATTTGTCCAGGGACATGATGCAAAACACTTCCATCAGACTTAGTGCTGGTGCTTTGGGGGAAGTTATTGGAAAGGAGGTGCTTTCTTTTTCCCTTGAATTGCCAATAGGTTATATGTATGTTTGAAGCTTCCAGCAACCATCGCCAACCCAGAGTGTGCCTGACAACAGAGCCAAGCAAGAGGAAAACAGGGACCAGAGGTGGAGCATAACTGGGAAGAAAAAGAAAGGGAGAAAGTCTGAATGCTGATGACTTCTCTATGAAGGGCTATACACTCAGAGGTACTCTACTTTCCAAAGATAAACGCAGTTTCTATCTTTGTCTCTTATTTCACCTGATGGCAAAACAGTGAGTATGAGACAACTCAGTATATCAGTCAACTCAGGGCCTGTCCTCTCCCCTTCCCTTGAGGTTGATTCAAAGGATGACAGCATCTGAGGGTCCATCAGCTGCTGAATCTCCCAGTGGCTGGCAATTTCTAAGAAGTCCATGACTCTCTGTCTACTCAGATCTCTCACTGTCTTCCTTGTCTCAACCATGTAGTCCCTCCGGATTGTCTAGCTCTCTCTTGACAATGCTGAAATCCTCCAGAAAATCTGTACATTTCTGACCTGACAGGCCAAGCAACCTTTCTCACCCTATTATTTACACACCATAGTGTCACAAAGTGCCTCCTGGGGTTTAGATGGACATAATGTCACAGGTATCCTTTCTTCTTCAGCCCCTATGCCCCCAAATGTGGAGTTTTCTAACATCTCTCCACCAGAAGGCTCGCCGAGGGTCAGGACACAGCCGCCATCCTTGGGATTTCATGTGTATGTATGCTTGCTTGTCCCCTGTCTACCTGCCTCTGTCTTCTAAAACCTGGGATAAGAAAATGGACCTTTACATTGTGATCTATTCTTCCAGATCTATTCTTTTCCATAAGCTTTTTCTTTAAAAAGAAAAACAAAACCTTGTCTCTGGTGAGAGTTTCTAAAGTCTACTTTGATGTTTGAAACCTAATACTCTATCAGTCTCTGAATACTCCATCTCCTGATGGGCTCTCTCCACTCAGGCCTGAAATCCGGGAAAAGAAAGAAATTGCTGATAAAGGAAAACACAATAGGTTGTCTGAGAGTTGCTTTAAATTAATCCCAGCAAAGGGTACCGGTGGGTGGGAGGAGGGAAGGAGTCGGAAAGTACAAATGAAGCAAGATTAGCCATGAAGAACCTAGGGGTAAGACGGGAATAAAGACACAGACCTACTAGAGAAGGACTTGAGGATACGGGGAGGGGGAAGGGTAAGCTGGGACAAAGTGAGAGAGTGGCATGGACATATATACAGTACCAAACATAAAATAGATCGCTAGTGGGAAGCAGCGCATAGCACAGGGAGATCAGCTCGGTGCTTTGTGTCCACCTAGAGGGGTGGGATAGGGAGGGCGGGAGGGAGACGCAAGAGGGAAGGGATATGGGGATATATGTATATGTATAGAGGATACACTTTGTTACAAAGCAGAAACTAACACACCATTGTAAAGCAATTATACTCCAATAAAGATGTTAAAAAAAAAAGATTAACCCTATGTTGATCATTGTTGAAGCTAAGTGATAGCCCATGAGGGTTCATCATAGTATTCTTTCCACCATCTTACTACTATTTTCTCTATGTGTTGATTGTTGGAACACTTTCGGCAAATTGAGGAAAACTTTATTGCAAATTTTTTCTTAAAGTAAAAGGAATAATTAGTTAATTTCAAAATACTCCTCCATTAATGCAATGATGTTCAGGGTTTAGGTAATAGAGAACTATTAAAGAAAATCGAATTGAAAGGTAACTTGATCATATTTGTAATTTTGAAAGGTTACTCTGGCTGTTATATTGTAGAGAGCTCCTCTAGGCATAAAAACTAGAGGGGACTCGTGCCTTGGTCTAGATAAATTGAGTCAAGAGGTGGTAGAGCTGGAGGGGAGGATTCAGAAAAATGATGTGTCTTGCACAGGGAGGATAATGAGAAAGAGGCACCAGTGTTCCTGCCGGGTTTCCGCTTGAGCTACGGGGAGAATGTCAGTGCCGTTTACCAGTATGGCAAGTTCAGAAGCAGAATCAGGATTGAAGAGTGAGATATTTGGCTCAAGCCTTGACTTTGCTGTGACATTTTCGAGGGATCTTGGGGGATTCAACTAATTCTGTGTTTCTTTTTTGTACATGTGAAATTGTGTGAATAATATAAAATAATTCAAAATGTTTTAAACTATAAAGCATTATTAAATATAATTATTGTTTTCCAAAAATGTATAATATGTAATCTGACCCCAGTGAATAACCAATGATGAAAGGAAGAATATTAAACAATTTTGGTCTCTAACCCCTGTTCTTGAAAATTCTTCAAGCCAGTTTAAAAGGACCACTTTTTAGGAGAAGAGCTAGTTCTCTTGTCCATCAACAAATTCAAGAGAAATAAGATATGTACAGATGGTGATCACAGTAACAAACTGAGCATGAACATTTCGAGAGAAAACAATTCAAAATGCAATCAGAATAAACTCTTTGACTTAGCTTATCACAGAAAGCATATGGATTTATTTTAGTAATGTGTCAAGTTCAAACAGCTAGGAAGAAACAAGATGAGTGGTGAAATTTGAATGAACACAAGGCTATTGATTTCAGTCTAATACGATAGAAAATAAGAGGCCTTCGCTCAAGATACACAGTATTTTTGCTGATACCAGCAAAGGAAACACTTACTCGCCCACTTCCTTGCAAAGGAAAAGGTGTAAACTAAGAAAATAATTCCAAGCCATGAAGCATTTAATGCATAATACTGACAGCTAACTTTCACACCTGCATTTTTAAGAAAAAATTTGTGCTTCATGGTTAGATCTTAAAACCGTTCCATTTCCTTCTGATAATCCTTTTAGGTATCGGTCCTCAAAGCTTTTCTTAAGATGAGAGTCCTGTGGCCCAAGTTGCACAAGTTTTATTATAAGAACTCCTTTTGTCTTCCCTTTAGGAAAGTCCTGGTTTTCATAAAGAAACATTGATAATTTATTCCTAGAATTACAAAGCGTTTTCCAGCATGGCAAAGAAGGGAGACTCATTTTGTTATACTCAGATGTCCTTACATTGATTTAAATTCCCAGCATTCTGTGTAAGTCTGGCCTTTGTCCGACATGGGCTTTATTTCTCTCATCTCAGGGGTTTTTACAGGGGTCTGGAATGTCACTACTGAGAGAGCGTGTCGGCAGCATTTCTTAACAAAACACTGCCAGAAATACAGAAAATAAACATCTTTGAAAGATAGCTGAGTTGAAGTGCTTCCAGATTCAACTCTGAATAGTTAAACTCCCTTAAAGCCTGTTAAATATTATAAAAATCAAGTCATTAACTGTAGTTCAGCTTTCAGACTGCAGCATGACTCAGAGCCACTGAGACCTAAAAGGCAAGTTTTGTAGCAGTGTTATTGGTCCTCACACAGCACCATCTCCTACTGACTTTGGAGATGGGAAGAGGCTGAGAACTCAGTACTGAGCGACTCTCGGGGGCATAGAATGTCTAATTTAGGTTGCTGAGGATTGATGACAAGCTCAGCACCCAATTAAAGTCCTTTGCAAATAGCTCCCAAAGCAGAATCAGCGTCTCTATTTGGAATCAGTGATCACTCTCTGGGGAGTCATCATAAGCCAAAAATGATAACTTGGCCTTTTGGAAAATCTTCACCCTAAATGATGGTAACCCAAAGAGTGATGAAAATCACAAGTTTTATATCGGAGTCCTGGAACGAGGTCATATTTGTCTTATCTGTACAAGCATATCTTGCTCAACTATCAGGCTAGGAATGAATAAAGCCTGGAAAATGCTCAGGCTCTAGGGAGAAAGTAATCAGCCTTTCGCACGGAGCATAAGAGCAGTTCATCCATGAAAACATGTGTCCTAAGCAATAACAGTGCTCCATCAATACAGGCCTCTTGGAAGGTGCTTCCAAGGCCCTCGGTGCCAACAGGGAGAACATTCTATGCCTCTCTACAGGCATGTGAGTGTATATTTTTAACCACCACTTGGGAGTTAAGGGAAATCTCATTACTTTCCTACCTTTAAATCATCTTCAGACATCCAGCTCTAGGGTTCCATGCAGCCTAGAGGGGATTAATTCTCCAGCTTTAGTTACTCTCTCATTAGTTTACCTGCCTCCAAGTGATGCAAAAGTCCTCAGTTTCTTTTGCAGAGCAAACAATCCAGAGAGGGTCACACTGGTTAGAACTGAGATGCCCGGTAGTATCCTGAAAGGCAGCTGATTCTGCTACCCTGGGCACATGACGCTCTACAGAGTCTTTGTAAGACCAGGGAATGAGCCTCCCAGGTACACACAGAGCACCTTCCCAGGTGTGCACACTCAGTTCTCTTACCTTTCCCTGCCTGGGGCTTCCCCTGCTCTCTGCTTCCCCTCTCTCTTCAGGGATATTTAAAGTCAACTCTAAATAAGCTGAGAATTCCAGGAAATATTGAAAGAGAGATTATCTTCCAGAAGCTCCTGGTTTGGGTTCCTAAAGGATAGGAAACACAATGGCCCTTTTACCTTTCCCCAAAAAAGAAAGAGATCTCTCTTTGTCTCTCTCTCTCTCTCTCCCTCCCCTTCACATACTCACACATACTTCAGTTAAAAAAAGTTAACGTTAGTGTTATTATTTCATTTAACAAATGAAGAAATTAAGTCTCAGACATGTTTACATGTTCACTCCCCTAAGTGACAATGGCATTTAGCTAGTGAAGGAGGTCTCTGGATCCAGGTCTGTCTGGATCCAAAGCCCATGCTTCTAAACCTTCTTTTGTCAGAAGCAGAAAAGAAGTCGGTATTTCAGAGGACGACTTGTAGGAAGGCAATCATTATTTAATAAAAAAAAGAAATTAGGTGTTTAGGAAAATAACATTAGCAGGCAGATGCTGCTGCCAATAGTACTGTAAACTGGCTATAGAGCTTTTGTTCTTTGTCATTTTTTTCCCCCAAGTGTTTAGCCATTTAAGGTATTTGTTCTTCTAAACATTGCGAGGCGGGATGGGAACTTTAAAGATGGGGCATAGAGGACTTAGGCACAGACAGCACATCCCACAATCATCCTGCTAGAATACTGTGAAGGAAGAGCTCTGAAATCACAGCCCCCGCTGCCCTGACGAACAATTTACAGGACAGGGTGTGTCAGGAGGAGAAACGCAGATAAGACACAGCGCAAGGTGTAAGCCAAAGGAGAAAGGAAGCAGTCAGAATCTTAGTTTATTCATGTGTTTTATTCATGATCTATTCCTGAGTAAGAAATTACTCTAACATTTAGTGGCTTAAAACAGCAAATCTTGAGGTTTCACAGTTTCCGTGGGTGGGGAATCTGGATGTGGTGGAGCTGGGTGCCTCTTTTCCCGCGTCTCCCATGAGGCGGCAGTCATCTCGAGTCTGAGGCCGAAGGGTCGGCTTCCTGGTTCCCTCACAGCCTCGCTGGCCAGATCCAGTTCCCCAAGGGTTGTTGGGCTGAGGGCCTCAGTTACTCGTCTTGCCTTGTAAGGCGCTCCACCGTGCAGCTCACAACCAGGCATCTGGCTTCTGCCAAATGAACGAGAGAGAGAGAGAGAGAGAGAGAGAGAGAGAGAAATTTTATTCATGATCTATTCCTGAGTAAGAAATTACTCTAACATTTAGTGGCTTAAAACAGCAAATCTTGAGGTTTCACAGTTTCCGTGGGTGGGGAATCTGGATGTGGTGGAGCTGGGTGCCTCTTTTCCCGCGTCTCCCATGAGGCGGCAGTCATCTCGAGTCTGAGGCCGAAGGGTCGGCTTCCTGGTTCCCTCACAGCCTCGCTGGCCAGATCCAGTTCCCCAAGGGTTGTTGGGCTGAGGGCCTCAGTTACTCGTCTTGCCTTGTAAGGCGCTCCACCGTGCAGCTCACAACCAGGCATCTGGCTTCTGCCAAATGAACGAGAGAGAGAGAGAGAGAGAGAGAGAGAAAAAGAGAGAGAGAGAAAGAGAGCAGGCTAGATGCTGCGGTCTTATTGTAACCTGCCTTAATCCATTTGGCTGCTATGACGGAATACCAGAGACTGAGCAGCTTATGAACAGTTAACTTATGGCTCACAGCTCTGGAGGCGGAAGGTGAGATCAGGGTGCCAGCATAGTTGGGTGAGGGTCCTCTCTGGGTTGGAGACTTCTCACTGTATCCTCACTTGGCAGAAGGTGCAAGGGTTCTCTCTGGAGCCTCTTTCAGAAAGCACCAATCCCTCAAGGGGTCTCCACATTCATGACTTACACATATCCCAGAGGCCTCACCTACTCAGACCATCATCTTTGGGGGTTAGGATTGCAACATATGAATTGTTGGGGGCGGGGGTAGACACAAACATTTAGACCATAGCCTAGCCTAATCTTGGAAGTAACATCCCATTATTTTTGCTATATTCTATTCATTAGAAGGAATTCTCTAGACCCGGCCCACATGCAAAGGGGAGGGAATTACACTAAGGTGTGAATACAAGGAGGAGGGGATTATTGGGGGCATCTTAGAGGCTGTCTAACACACGTGTTGACATGATTCATTGCTAGGCTGGGCAGTCAGACTATTTGAATTCAAACCTTAGCCTTATTACTTGCTAGCTATGTCATCTTCAATAAGTTACTTAACTACTTTGATCCTCAGTTGCCTCATGTGTAAAATGGAACTATGAATGGTACCTACTGATCTTAAGGAGTCAACATGGATTAAATGAATAATACACAATCAAAAACGAGGGTAACGCCTGGCATGTGGGAGACATTCAGTGAAATTTAGCTAGCATTATATTAAACACTTTTTTGTACACCTGAAAATAACACAGTATTGTAAATCAACTAGACTTCAGTAAAAATTATATTGGATATAATGTAGCTTTTCTAGCTAATAATATATACTCAAAAGAGAAGGCTTTTATTTTTAACTCCTGAAAATAATGTAACATAAAGTGGTCACAAAGGAAGCCAAAACCATAACCATTCTTGAGAAAATTGAAAAAATTTCACCCATGTTGGCACTGAGCATTTTTCTCAATGTGGTAGAATTTCAAACAACCAAAACGTACTCTAAGAAAGTGGAATACTTTTATTACTGTATCACTCTCATAGTCTACCTTTTATCCTGATTTCATAAATATATTACTACCCAAATGAGAATATTTACTCTTCTCTGGGGAGTGGAGTGGGTTTGTTTGGCTAATGTCACTCTGTCATTTGAATCTCAGATCTGAACCCTTCCTTACCCTTCCTTGCACACCCCACTGGCTGTAAACACAGACCCACCGACACACATACATACGATCAGATTCACACAGAGACATAGACTCAATTCTTGGATATAAATATTAGTTACATTCAAAATGAACTGGAATTGCATAGACATGCTTACCAATAAATGTGTTCAATTAATGAGATTTTACCTAAACTCCTCCTATATTCCCCAACTTGGTAAATGGCATCCATCATCTCCATCTACACAGACACTGGGACAAAAACTAGGGAGTGACCCTGGTTCTCTCTCTTTCTCACTCCCCCATCTGGTCGCTCACCCTTCTCTATCCAGCTCTCCTTGGTCACTTCTTTCTACCACAAATGTAGCTGCTTTAATGTAAGCCCTCATCAATGCCCAAAGTGAAGCTGGCTTCCTTTCAGAAATGAAGACTGTCTCTCACTCCAGCTCCTTTTCCCACCTTGCCACCTGGACTCACCAATGCTGTGGGTGAATATTTCTGTAACTGTTCACTCACAAAGTTATTTATGAAAATTACCCATAGCCCTCATCTTTGCTGGTTCGGATCTAGTCCCTAGAGCCAGGCTGCGCGAGGGACAATGCAGCCCTCACCATCTCTTTTTAATCTGTCCCCAACTCCTGAGACCAGCCCAAAACTTCCCCATCAAGGGGAGCTTTCTAATTGCTTTATGCAAGGAAATTGCTGGTGGTACGGTGAGGGAAGGGTCAACCATTCACTTATTTGTCATTTGCAACTCTGAATTCCAGTTTACATTCAACTGGCACACTTTCTGGCAAAGAAACATCTTACTATGCAAAGGTACTACCCTGAGAAGGGTAAGATATCAAAACGCTATTGTCCATTTAACATGGGGAATACTGGTTGGAGCAAAGTCCTTACACACTGGGACTTGAGATAGGTTTTATAGGAGTAGGGGATCCATAAACCTAAGTCAGGTAGCCGTGTTCAAAGAAGGCATAGACAGATTGAGCCTAAGAGTGAGAGGTTCTGGGCTGCTAAGAAGAAGCATGAGGACTCAGGGTTCTTGAGTCCAATTATTTCTGGAATTGTGAGCAAGATGACAATGTTCTCTCAGTAGCCCACACAGGGAGGTACCTCCAGAGCCAGGCTCTGCATCTGGGTCATGTCCCCCAACTCTTACCCATTCTGATCTCAGATCAGGTCCAGCTTTCTTCTTTTGCTTTTGCAAAAGAGCTTTTGCTCTATCATAGAACACAGAGTCAGATGCATTCTTCGAAGTCAGGCAATCTGTTTTTTTTTTTTTTCCAGTTATAAAAACCTTGAACATCATTTATAACAGAAATCTCATATTTTTGTCTTTTCAGCATCCCTTTCTTTTGTCTTCCGTTAGCTACTCCCTTATTTTATTTTGGGCAACCAGCCCTCCCACAATTTCATTTTATGTAATTCTGGTGGGCTGATTCTACCTCTGCCTTCAGTGATAGGTGTGATTTATCACCAGTCCCAGAAGTAGCAACTGAAAGTATCACATCTCCATGGCTCAGGGGTTAGCTAAGGGTGGACATGTGGCCCAAGTCAGACCAAACATACTTAATCCTGGGACTATTGCTGGGCTTTTTAGGGAGTAGCAACTGTCTTTCTTGTAGGGTTGCTAATCAGGCAGGATATAATCCTGAAACTTCTGGAGGCTACCTTGCCTCCACTTAGAGGCAGCCTTAGGATGGGCAAAGACAGAGAGAAGCAGACTTGTGGTTGGAGCAAATATCATCTCTATGGACGTTATTTAATTACATGGATTCAGCCACGCTGGAACTTTTCAGTTAAATAAACCAGGATATTCCCTTTTGGGCCTAAGGCAATTTATGATGAGTTTCTGTCCCATACAACCCAAAGCAACCAAGTCACCTTCTACAACTTCACTGGCGGGAGGCTATTAGCCCTCATGTTAATCATTCCAGATGGACAGTCTTCATTTTCTTCCAGGGCTCTGGATTTTAGGCTCTGATTCTCAGTTCTTCCTTGTATTGAGCAAAATCTGCTACCTTTATCCAAGTCCCACTACTAATGGTTCATGTATTTGTTCATTTAGTATCTTGTTCAGTTAGGGAATAGTAAGTATAAGAGTCCTGAGGTGGGTTTGGGTTTTTTGTATTGAAGGAACAGCAAAACCCAATGTGTCTGGCCCCTAGTGAGTGAGCGGTATGGTGGTACCTATGATGTCAGATAGAGTGAAGGCTGTAAGAACAATGAGACCTTGGGAGTGATTTTAACACATGAGAATAGTGTGATTTGAGTTACAATGTTTCAAAGATCCCAAATTCTATTCATGGAAGCACTAGAGGAAGCCAAATCTCTATGCCAACTTCAGAAAGTTGAAGTCACAGGTGTTCCCATAATTTTCCTCTTTTCAAGCATTGATATCTCCAGCTTCTTCAACCATGTTTCATGTAGCAGGGTTCTCAAGCGCTACAACAACATGACATTGTCCTCATGACTCATTCTAGTTTATCAGTGTGCCTCCTAAAAGGCAACTCTCAGACTGACCACAGTAACTCAAGATATCGCCCAAGCAGTGAATCACACTGTGAGATCATTATCTTCTCTATCCCATCCCTCTACTCCTACTGGTATAGTTTAAGCCTGCAGTCTACTACTAACTCTTTCATTTAATTTTAATTAATTAATCAATCATTTAACTTGACATATAACATTGTACTTGTTTAAGGCATACAGCATAATAATTTTATATATGTCTATATTGCGAACTATATATAACTATAAGGTTATATATGTATATGTTGTACAATAAGTTTAGTTGACCATCACCTCACGTAGTTACAATTTCTGTGTGTGTGATGAGAACTTTAAAGATCTACTCTCAACAATTTTCAAATATACAATACAGTATCATTAACTGTAGTCGCCATGTTGTACATTGCATCCCCAGAACTATTTATCTTATAACTTTTTTGACCACCCTCACCCATCTGCCCACCCCTGCCCCACCTCCTGCCTCTGGCAACCACCAATCTGGTCACTGTTTCTATGAGTTCATTTTTTTCAGATATAAGTCAGATCACACAGTATTTGTCTTTCTCTGTCTGACTTATCTCACTTAGCATAATACCCTCAGGGTCCATCCATGTTGTCACAAATGTCAGGACCTCCTTCATTTTTATGGCTGAATAATATTCCACACCATATTTTCTTTATCCAGTCACCCATCTATGGACACTTAGGTTGTTTCTAGGTATTGGCTATTGTAAATAATGCTGCAATGAACATTGAGGTGCAGATATCTTTTTGAGATAGTGATTTCACTTCCTTTGGATATATACCCAGAAGTAGAATTACTGGATCGTATGGTAGTTCTATTTTTAATTTTGGGGGTAAATTTTATATTGTTTTCCACAGTGGCTGCACCAATTTATATTCCCACCAACCGTGCACAAGGGTTCACTTCTCTCCACATCCTCAATAACAATTATCTCTTATCTTTTTGATAATAGCTGTTCTAACAGGTGTGAGGTGATATCTCATTGTGGTTTTGATTTGCATTTCCCTGATGATTAGTGATGTTGAGTACCTTTCATGCATCTGCTGGCCATTTGTATGTCTTCTTTGGAAAAATGTCTATTCAGTTCCCCTGCCCATTTTTTAATCAGATCACCCTATTCACTCTTAATTAATTGGTTAAATCAATCAATACTAGTTGAGGATATATTATTTTTAATTAAGTCAATTTCTAGTTAAATTGTTATTTTGTGAGAGAAATAAACAGACGTCTTTTTTTTTCTGAATGGATTAAAGACCCTGGAAGGTCTTTACAGGACAGGCAAAGAAGAACATAAAGATTGATCTCATCCAACATTTGTATAAACAAAATAAGGTAAGAAAAACTGGGATTTAGCTTGAACAAATGACCAGATTTTATTTGGAATCATCAGCCCAGCAGGGGATTAGTCAATGTATGGCCTCCATGGATGAATGCCTTTAAGAAGTATATATCTAAAGACACAACCAGTTGTTGTTGTTTTTTTAATTGGAGTATAGTTGCTTTACAATATTGTGTTAGTTTATACTGTACAGCAAAGTGAATCAGCTATACGTACACATATATCCCCTCTTTTTTGGATTTGCTTCTCATTTAACAAGATAAGCCCTAGGAAATATCTGATTTTTTAAAAATTCCTAATTAGAAAATATCAGAATGAGGTTTAAGTGGCATATTACTTATAGTTGGGCAGAAAAACATGGTTAATTTAAGCAGGTCAATAACAGTTAAAGATTTCTTTGGAAAGTTACCAAATTGTTCCTGGATGTTTGTTTCCAATAATAGTGAGATCACTAAAACTATCTACTTCATTTATCAATGTTTGTGCTGAACTGTTTCTGTAAAGAACGTGTTAGTATTTCTAGAATTATCAGCAAGTGGAAATGTGTGTTGATTTCTCCTGTGGGAAGCCTTGCTGCTCAGTGGACCAACATACCACACACAGC
Organism: Physeter macrocephalus; assembly: GCF_002837175.3. Taxonomy (NCBI): domain Eukaryota; kingdom Metazoa; phylum Chordata; class Mammalia; order Artiodactyla; family Physeteridae; genus Physeter; species Physeter macrocephalus. The sequence continues at coordinate 29,473,491 of NC_041228.1, read as the reverse complement.
CCGCCTGGCAGAAGGTGCCCTAAGACAAAGCTCCTTGTGAGAAGGTTTTGCATAAACAGCCTTGTAAACCCTACTTTCACAATGTAGTGTTAAATTCCACATCTGGTTGGTGAAAGTAAAAGGATGATTTTGTAGAAGCAGTAATTAGTTATTCTGACCAAATTTTCAGAATTTGGTCTTCACTTCAAGGGAAATTGTGCTGCCTATTCCAGCAGCTAGAGTCAGGGTTACTGCTAGCTCAAATGCAAGCTAGAAAAGAGACAGACACAAATCCACACTAGGCTTCCTGGCTTAACAAGAGGACCATGGGCTGGCCTTCAGCCTCTTTCACCCTTAATTAGTTATCTATTGCCAGAATAACTGTGTAACAAACCACTCCAAAACTTAGTGGATTAAAATAATAGCCATTTATTATTTCTCGTGAAACTATGAGTTCTCTGGCCAATTCTGCTGATATGGGCCAGTCTTGCCTTATCTCAGCTGGGTTTGCAATTCATCTGCAGTAAGTACCAGATCGGCTTAGGGTTGGTTGATCTACAATAATCTTGGCTGGGTCAACTTATCTCTGCCCCATATGGTCTCTCAACCCCCAGTACATCAACCAAGGTTTGATCTCATGGCAGAGGCTGGTGTCCAATAGAGCAGAAGCTGCAAGTCCTCTTGAGGTCTATGCTTGAACATGGCACACCATCACTTCTGTCACATTCTATCAGCTAAAGCAAGCTACAAAGCCAGCTTAGACTCAGGTGAAGGAATAGACTCCAATCTTGATGAGAGAAGTTTCAAAATCACATTGCAAGGGATATGGATGTGAGGTGAAGATTTAGGGCCACGCTTGCAATCAGTCTACCACATACTCCATCAATAAGGCTTAAATATGTCTGGCTATAGTCCACAAAACTTGACTTTGCTAGACAATTGGATAGGTAAAATAATGGCCAAAGTTTTTTGCCTGATTGATTTCTTTTTAAATTTTAAATTTTTCCAGTTTTATTGAGAAAGGATTAACATACATCACTGTGTAAGTTTAAGGTATACAGCACGATGGTTTGATCTGCATATATTGTGAAGTGATTGCTACAGTAGGTTTAGTTAACATCCATCATCTCGTATAGATACAATAAAAAGCAAAGAAAAAATTCTCCTTGTGATGAGAACTCTTAGGATTTACTCTCTTAACAACTTTCCTGTATAACATACAGGAGTGTTAACTATAATCATCGTGTTGTACATGACATCCCTGGTACTTATTTATCTTATAACCGGAAATTTGTACCTTTTGACCTCCATTCTCCAATTCCCCCTCCCCTCCTCCCCACCTCTGGTAATCCCATGTCTGATCTCTTTTACTAGGAGTTTGGTGGGGATTTTTTTGTTTCTGTTTTTAGGTTTGACATATAAGTGAGATCATATAGCATTTGTCTTCTCTTTCTGACCTATTTCACTTAGCATAATGCCTTCAAGGTCTATCTATGGTGTCACAAATGTCAAGATTTCATTCTCTGTTATGGCTGAATAATATATATATATATATATATATATATACACACACACATACATAATAACTTTTTTAAAATTGAAATACAAGATTTCATTCTCTGTTATGGCTGAATAATATATATATATATATATATATATATATATATACACACACACATACATAATAACTTTTTAAAAATTGAAATACGGTTGATTTACAATGTTGTATTAGTTTCTGCTGTACAGCAAAGTGATTCAGTTATATATATGTATACATTCTTTTTATATTCTTTTCCATTATGCTTTATCACAGGATATTGAATATAGTCCCCTGTGCAATACAGTAGGACCTCGTTGTTTATTGATTCTATAAATAGTAGTTTGCATCTGCTAACCACAACTCCCAATCCATCCTTCCCCCTTCCCTCCTCCCGCTTGGCAACCACAAGTCTGTTCTCTAGGACTGTGAGTCTGTTTGTTTCATATATAGGTTCATTTGTGTCATATTTTAGATTCCATATGTAAGTGATATCATATGGTATTTGTCTTTCTCTTTCTGACTTACTTCACTTAGTATGATAATCTGTAAGTCCATCCATGTTGCTGCACATGGCATATTTCATTCTTTTTCATGGCTGCATATTCCATTTTATATATGTACATATGTACCACATCTTCTTCATCCATTCATCTGTCAATAGACATTTAGGTTGTTTCCATGTCTTGGCTACTGTGAACAGTGCCGCTACAAACATAAGGGTGCATGTATCTTTTTGAATTATAGTTTTGTCTTGATATATGCCCAGGAGTGGGATTGCTGAATCATATGGCAACATTATTTTTAGTTTTTTGAGGAACTTCCATACTATGATCTATAGTGGCTGCACCAACTTACGTTCCCACCAACAGAGGGTTCCCTTCTCTCCACGCCCTCTCCAGAATTTGTTATTTGTAGACGTTTTAATGATGGCCATTCTGACCAGTGTGAAGTGTAACCTCATTGTAGTTTTGATTTGCATTTCTCTAATAATTAGCGATGTTGAATATCTTTTCATGTGCCTTTTGGCCGTCTGTATGTCTTCTTTGGAGAAATGTCTGTTTAGAACTTCTGCCCATTTTTTGATTGGGTTGTTTTTTTTTTTTGATATTGAGCTGTATGTGCTGTTTGTATATTTTGGAAATTAAGCCCTTGTAGGTTGCACCATTTGCAAATATTTTCTTCCAGTATATAGGTTGTCTGTTCATTTTATTTATGGTTTCCTTTGCTGTACAGGAGCTTGTAAGTTTGATTAGGTCCCCTTTGTTTATTTTTGTTTTTATTTCTATTGCCTTGGGAGACTGAACTAAGTAAACATTGGTACGATTTATGTCAGAGAATGTTTTGCCTATGTTCTCTTCTAGGAGTTCTATTGTGTCACGTGTTATATTTTAAGTCTTTAAGCCATTTTGAGTTTACTTTTGCGTATGGTGTGAGGGTGTGTTCTAACTTCACTGATTTACATGCGGCTGTCCAACTTTAACAGCACCACTTGCTTAAGAGACTGTCTTTTGGGCTTCTCTGGTGGTGCAGTGGTTGAGAATCTGCCTGCCGATGCAGGGGACATGGGTTCGTGCCCCGGTCCGGGAAGATCCCACATGCCACGGAGCCCGTGAGCCATGGCCGCTGAGCCTGTGCTTCCGGAGCCTGTGCTCCGCAGCGGTAGAGGCCACAGCAGTGAGAGGCCTGCGTACCGAAAAAAAAAAAAAAAAAAAAAGAGAGACTGTCTTTTTTTCCACTGTATATTCTTGCCTCCTTTGTCGAAGATAATTGACTGTAAGCGTGTGGGTTTATTTCTGGGCTCTCTATTCTCTTCCACTGATCCATAGGTCTGTTTTCACGCAGCTTCTTTATCCATTCATCCACCGAAGGGTACAGGTTGTTGCCATGGCTACTGCAAATAGTACTGCTATGAGTGTGGAGGTGCAGATAAAGCTAACACTTTATCCGCCTTAATTGACTCAACAAATATTTTTGGAACAGGTATTATGTGCTCTGGGATGACAATGCTGAGCAAAAATAGACAGGATCCCTGTTTTCACAGAACCTGCCTTCCCGTTCTCCCATTTCCATTTTGGTAGTGTACAAGCAAATATGGTATTTTCACTTCACATTTCAAAAGGTTATATATAAAATCTGTTGACCTCTTTCAAAACTGAGTATAAGAATTGCCAGAAGGTTCATGACTAGAAAAGATCACTTATCAGTTCGAGGCTCTTCAAATTTGAGATCAGGTTGAGTCATATTAAAAGTCAGTATTTGATACATGGTGAATTTCTTTCCCAGCATCAGCGATTGTGTCCATCTGAGTCCTTAAACCTTTTTTATGTGGCCACTGTTTTAAGTTTGCAGATTTCAAAAATCATGATATCTGACACATCTCTATTATTAAAATCAATTTTAAAGCATTATAAAAGGCATTTGCTCCAGAATTAGAAGCATCTTTAACAGCATCATTGAATTCTAAGGTTTGAAGTATCCTTGGAAATCATCTGACCCAAGGTCTTTATTTTACAGATAAAGAAGCCAATATCCAGAGAGGCAGACAATACCCAAGCTCCCTTACCCAGGCAGTAATAGAGCCAGAACCAGAACTTAGATCTCTTCTTTTCCATCTCAGCACTCTACCCATCATAACATGTGTCTCCTTCCCTCAGCTTTGACCGTATGCTTGAATGTTTTCATTACCCAGAGGTCTGTCCTTCATCATGAATGAATCAGAGGAGACCAAGAGTGGATGTGGGGAAAACAATGTTGCAGTGATTCAGGCAAGTCCAGTATTCTGCAATGGTGATGTGGTAAAAGAGGTTGAGAAAGCTACATAGATTCCAAGTACGGTTGAAAGGACAGGATTCTTAGACTGAGAAAAAGAAAAGAAGCACGGGTGAAAATGGGGTTTCTGACATGAACAATGAGGAGGTTAGCCTAGAACTAGGCTAACAGGTGTGGAAATCAAGAGGTTGGTTTGCCCACTGACTTTGTGCAGCCTTCAACATGTCCAGTGGGGGATCTCCTCGAGGCAGTTATGGATACAGATGTGGGTTTCAGGATGGGTAAATGCAATGAGTGCATTTGGCTCACTCTTTCAGCAAACGAGATGTGAACACCTATGGTGCGTTGAGCATTGTACTGTGCCCAGAAAATGCAGTGAGAGGCAAGGCATGTTTGTATTTGCTGTCATGGAGCTTCCCCCGTCACAGGACAGTGTGAGCCTGTGAGCATCCTGGTTGCATCCTGGTTGCATCATTCCTTGTAGATGTCAAAGGTACAGCCACAGTGTACTGTAATGTGCCTCCAAAGGCCAAGTCATTTCCTGCAAATATCAAAAGAAGAGGCTTCACAGCGCTCAATGATTTGCCCCAAATCACATTAGCTGGGAAATGGTAGAATGAGAGCCCTAATCTGCCTTTCCGTGGCTCACTTGTTCTCAGGCTCTGCTCCTCCCTTCTCATCTCCTGCATAGTCTGGAGAAGAGTTTCTTATTACAAACCAGGTGGCCTTTATTTTTTGTTAAGTTCCTGTTGCAGCTCAAATTTTCATGAGCACTGAAAATGCATTTCAAGGATATAAACATGGATTCTCTCCCTTGCTCATGCATTAGACTGGCCACAGAGCGTTCCCCTTGACACAGCCAGGGCCAGTGGTGCTGAATGAATGAGACCCATGACTTGGGGCTCCTCTTCTCTGACGCTCTTTCCTCTCTTGTTTGAAGTAAATATCTTTGACCATCACACGCCAGTCATTTCTCAGGCTACAGGACTTATAGCGGAGGCTGTACCAAAGAGGATCTCGTAGTTACAGGATAGTGAGCCAAGAATTTACATTATAAAAGATAATTTAGGCAGAATTAGAAATTTATGGCAAAACATGAATTGTCTGACAGTCATTATCAGCTTTATCATCATCATACCTTCTATTTCTTGAATGCTGACTATGGGCCAGACACTGTGCGAAGACTAAGGTTTATGTAAAATATTTTATTTAATCCTTACAATTTCCTTATTTGACAGAGGAACTGAAGCTTAAAGTGGTTAAGTAACTTAAACAAGGCACCACAGCTACTGAGTATCGGAATTGGAACACAAATCTGTCCATTCCCTCCAAAGCATGCTCTTAACCACTAAACTAAATTCCTGTGCATTCAACATTTTCTGCAAATGTGGTTTTGAAGGATGCTGTGCTCTTCTCGGAGCAACACATAAACTGTTCACCACAAGGGCTTCCTCTTTTGTTTGTCTGACCATCCATTGGCACAAGCTGGATGGTGAATGCAGATAGCAGTTCACACATTCCCTGTGTTACAAACACTGCGTTAAGCAGTGCTAAAGGAACTTGGTGCTGGAGAGAACACAGAATTCAAGTTTCCAGAATATTTTATTTAAATTATAAGCTAATTTAATAATAATCAAAATCTCACCTGAGACAACAAGAAGCTGAACTGTAGATTGTTTTTAATAATGCAAAGAAGTCAAGTGATATCTCCTTCATGCACAAGGGACAGGAAGGGAAAAGAAATGCTGGACAACGTCTGGGGAAAATAATCCACACCGTTTGACATAATTAAATGAGAGTTAGATTGGTTTTAGCATACAATAATAAAATGAACCAACCAGAATGACTCAACTGGAGAAACCTATTGTATTTCAGTTTATATAAACTTTGAGTGGGAAAGAAATACCAAGAAAAATGATTTTTTAATGCTAAGAAAAATAGTGAGTGAAAATGTATTTATAATTTTGTTTGATTTTACGTTCTCAAACTTTCTCTGCCTATTCATGACCTGAAATTTCAACCCCAAAACATACGCACCATGTATTCTCTTTGGAGCAAGACAGCATGTAAAGAAAACAAATAGGCTCTCCAACATTTTGCAAAGTTGAATGCCTCAGGTTTTCAACAAAACATACATAAATAATTTGGGTTTGAGTAGGTTTAACCTCCTTATACCATGATCAGCCACTAGATGGCAAAATATGACATGAAATGGAGGCTGCTGAAGAAGTTGAAAGTCTGACTTGGAGTTGAGGTAGAGGAAGTTTGAGTTAGTGAAAACCTATAGTTGTATTATATTCATAAGGAGGTATAATATAGTCATTCTTAAGGTATGTACATTTCTTCTAATTAAAAACATTCACTGATTCATTCAAATTCTTGTCTAGAAGTCCTAAGGCTAAAACCCAGTTGACTGCAAGGATGGTTTTACTTCTTGTCCCTGCCAGTCTCCCTCCCAGGGACTACTGCTTAACAATAAATATTTCTCGGTGCCAACCACCATTTTGCCTGGGTACTAATTATAATTATTTTCTGTCACAATCTCCATCACGTTGCTTAGCATCTCTTCAGCAGCCTTCACTGCTTCAGCCTTGCATATTTGCTTGGACTGAGCCCAGATACGGTCACTCTTTTTGACCTTTTTGACTGTTTTTACTCTTTGGGGAGCTAATGAACCCATTTCTCAGCAGTGTGCCTAGTAGGATGCTCCATTTCCAGGTCCTAGCCTGAACCAAAATGAGCCCTAAGATGTGAGAGGAATGTTTTTTTTTTAAAAAAAGGGAGGGGTGTCACCTAAATGTTACAGGAAGGCTGATGGAGAGGAAGAGATGAAACTCAGACCAGTTAAGCAGCTTATTCAAAACTTCTTATCAATTATTGCTAACTGGGCACTCCATTTGGTCAATAAGATCTTTCTTTGATTGTTAAATGAAAGAAAGGAGTGGCAATTTGGAGGAAAAAGTGGACTTAATAATCTTTTCCAAGTGCTATCGGTGAAACTAAGAATAGAGAAAAGTTTTCTGTTGGCCTCTCAACTGTTTTGGACTTAATAATTTCCATAATATTTGACACTCTGAAATTGAATCATGTTACTAGAATCTCTTGTTGGAGATTGACAAAGTGAAAGTTAGACTGAAATTTCCCAAAGTAAGTGGTCTTTGTGAGAAACCTCCTGTATAATCCATACTATGTGTCATTTTATACACAGACGTATTATAAAATAGCCAAGGAAATTTCTTCCTGAAATCTTCCCGAACCAGGAAATGCACCTCACTTAAACCAAACACATTTCCTTTGTGCCTGGCATATAACAGATGCTCTATTTGCACAAGGAAAGAAGGGAACAAGGAAGTAAGAAATGGAGAAGAAGAAGGGAGATGAGAGAAAAAATATATTTATTAAAAAGATGTAAACAAATGCTTGTAAAATCATCAAGAAGCATACTTTCTTTGTCCAGTTGAGATGAAGAAATGTCAGCTCTCTTAGTATAAAATAATGTTTTAGGCTTGGCCATCATAAAAATTATTCCCTATCATCTCTTTTCTAGACTAAACAATTCCAGCTCCTAAACCTTTCCCTCGGGACTTTCCTTGTTTTTGTGCTTATCCATATCAATTTTTGTATCTTTCTTAAAAGTCAAAGTTATTTGAGATTCTATTCCATTGCTCTTCATTATCCTTTTAAATGTTATCCTCTTTTGAGGAGATATTTATATAGTTAAACGAGAAACCAGATAAAATTTGTAAGTTTTTTAGGAGAAAGCATATTCTGAAGCCCATAGAAAAGTAGTTGTTATCTAAACAACTACTTTTTTACATACAAATCAATTTTATCAGAAATTTACTTTTTATAAAGGATAAAATGGATAAATTATTGCCTCTAGATTTCTCAGTCCCTCAACACAACACACACACACACAGAGTTCCTATGCTATGAAAAATTAGTCATACACAATAACATAATGCTTACTTTTCCCATGATGATAATATTTAATGAGATAAACTATTAAAATATTTCTTACCCTGAGTTCATGAACTATACAAAGAATTTTTTAAAACATATACAAACTTAGAAAACTTGTTGGCAAATACTGTTGGGAATTTACAGATAAATTTTCCAGTTTAAGCAGTTTCCTATTTGTATATCAAATTGTTGTCTATGAACCACCTTCATGAAAATCACATTGCAGAAAGGTTCAGCAGTACTTCTCAAAAATTCTGATTTCTGGCCTCCATTCCAGCCCTACAGACTTAGAAGCTCTAGAGGTGGGATCCAGAAAATTGCCATACTCCTCAGATAATTCTTATGAATGTTTCAGTTACAAGGGATACTTGTACCAAGCTGTCATCTTTTCACTTGAAGCAGTCCTTTTTTTTTTTTTCTTAGAATTATAAAGATTTTTTTAAGTTGGTATTTAAACAGTGATGGTAAAAATGTGAGTGGCTTGCTTCCTATCTATCAAACACCCTAGGTCTGGTTAGCAACCTGATTATTGTGAAGAGAGAATGTAATTGTGTTGCTAGGGATCTATAAGGTACTTTGATCTCCCAGAGACTAGCTTTATTTTTGGATGTTGTTACAAGATTAATCCCACAGTCTCTTTTATAATTCATTTACTTGGCCAAGTTTGCACCTCACATTGCAGTGAGTTTGATTTCTTCCTTTCAGTAGCTCTAATGTAAGACACTGTCTTTTGAATAAGGAAATGAGAATATTTATTTTCGGTTGGCCACCATCGGCCAGGGAGCTGAAAAGAAGGGAAAATAATGCTGAGCTATAATTGCTAAGAGTCAGTGGTTTGAGTCTAGGAAACCCAAGATCTTGGGATCCCAAGAAGTGGGACTATAGTATTCTTAGTCTTCCAGTTTCCACCATTTAGGTCACCTCCAGTTTATTTGCTTTAAAGGGGGTCTACTGCAATTTTGATAGCTTAGAATTTGTCACCAGCAATCATGTGATAGTTTAGAATGTTGCCTATGTTTATACTATAATCTATCAATAAAGTTATTCTCTAAAATAAACTTCTTCACCACTTTTTAATATATTTTCTCATAACATGAATATATTTTGAAAGTGCTGTGGCTGTGACTTACTAGATGTTTCTCTATGATAGTTTTCCTTTGATTTTTACTGACTTTCATTTTGTATTCTGTAAAAGGTTATTGATATTTGGATTTTGTATAGGTATATACTTTATCAAAAACTTTCGGATCCATGTGATTCTCACAACCACTCAAAAGATGGCAGGGAGGGCTTCCCTGGTGGCGCAGTGGTTGAGAGTCCGCCTGCCGATTCAGGGGACACGGGTTCGTGCCCCGGTCTGGGAGGATCCCACACGCCGCGGAGCGGCTAGGCCCGTGAGCCATGGCCGCTGAGCCTGCGCGTCCGGAGCCTGTGCTCCGCAACGGGAGAGGCCACAAGAGTGAGAGG
>NC_041228.1:29453085-29463578 GCF_002837175.3 Physeter macrocephalus | reverse complement strand
AAAAAAAAAAAAAAAAAAAAAAAAAGATGGCAGGGAATGTACTGTCTATATTTCAATTTAAATAAAATTTAATAAATGTTATAATCATCACTATGAATTTTATCATTACTAAAACATTAACAAGAATATTTTGGACATTGACTTTGGTATAAAGTTAAGTTAACACAGAAAATATGTTTTATCTTGTGCTAATGCAGGATGAGAGAGAAATTTATTAATGAAAAATCTCTCCAAATTGCATGAATCAAATTTCTTTTTATTCAGTGTGATATAAGGACAGAGCTTCAGACTTCCCAGGCTTATCATACCGTCATTAACACAGAATGTTGGGCAAGCTTGATTAGGAGTAGGGTATGTGTCTCATGTGCCCTACATTGCCCCATTTTACACCTGTAGCTCCAGCATTCCAAGAGTACTCATAAAGAACAATAGATTAGATGATCACTCATAATAAATTATGAGTCCCTGGGCCACAATTTAATCAAATGTAACATGAGAGAAGTTGACTACATGACTTAATGATAACTTCCAGCCCTGAGACTCAATGGAAGAAATCTCTGTGTTAATGTCATCTTATTTAATAGCTACACTGCTTGTCTCATAGGAGTATTATACTGTTGTTGAAGAAGATACAGGAAGTTAGGCCAAATAGATACAAGGGTCCCAATTCATTTGGTGGTAGAAATACCATCTGAAGTTGATTGCTTGGAAACGGAAACTTATTTTGCCCTATAAACATGTTACAAATTATTATTAAATTTCAAAGTTCATTCAAAACATCTTTGGGGGACTACTCTGAAAAACATGAGAAGTGGATATAGTCAGCCAGCCTCCAAAGAAGGGCTGTGTAGTGATAGCTGTACATTCAGGCAACTGCAAGCCAATCACAGGTGCGGGTCACAAAGAATGGACAAAGGCAAATCACAGTCTCTGATGCAGGAAGAGGCCTTTGATTTCTTGACAGGATAATGACACAACACGGGTTAATTTCCCTTGGGAATGATAACCAGATGCGTTTCAGAGTGTTGGACCTAAACCCCTTGTGAGATATGATTGATAAGCTTTTTCCAGACACCAAAGAATCTAATGAAAGGGAGTAACTTCCAGTACTCCCCCAGCAACCCAGCCCACGTCCTCCTGATCTTACCCAGTCACACCGTCCTCATTTTGGACATCTCTATTTCTCCACCAGGAGATCTCAAAAAACAGAAGATAAACACCTTCAAAAGTGATCCCTTCTAGGTTTGACCTAAGTACACTACCATGTGTAAAATAGCTAGCTAATGGGAACGTGCTGTATAGCACAGGGAGATCAGCTCGGTGCTCTGTGACCATCTAGATGGGTGGGGTGGGGGGGTGGGAGGGAGGTCCAAGAGGGAGAGGATATAGTTATACATACAGCTGATCCACTTCATTGTACAGCAGAAACTAACACAACATTGTAAAGCAATTTTACTCCAATTAAAAAAAAAAAGTTGTCCCTTCTATCCAAGCTCTACAGCAGGAAAGGAACTCGATTTTTATCTGAATCTCTTCGTTTGGCCAACAGGACCTGGAAGGTTTGTTAGTGGTGGTGATCCCTGTTGCTTCTTCCAGTGAGTAGAGCTCTTCCCTTTCCTCCCCTCAAGGGTTTCCTCCAATCAGAATAAGGCGCGATGACCCAACGCAAGGTCCACCTTCCTAAGGAACCTCTCCCTTTATTTGTATATGAGGACTATTTATAAACCTGATGTTTTAAATCAAGGAATACTTGAATTATGCCAGTGCCAAAACATAGCAGGAGTATTATTCTTGTGATGGTAGTGGCCATATTGCTTTGCGTGTGTGTGTGTGTTTTCACTTGACAAATTTCTGCTATGAATTTTTCTTGTGATTTACTCCACTTCTAGGAAAATTGAAATTCAAATATAGAGATTCTGTTTGTGTGTTTTGGATTCCTAGACTGTTTTATTTAATCAAACTTATAGCAAACCAATTAATCAAGGTCATAAATTGAGAGATGAGGTTCCAGAGATGTCATTCATTATGCCACAGACTGACGTCACTTTAAAAAAAATATTTTTATGTACTTATTTATTTGGTTGCACCGGGTCTTAGTGGTGGCAGGCAGGCTCCTTAGTTGTGGCACGTGAACTCTTAGTTGCGGCATGCATGTGGGATCTAGTTCCCTGACCAGGGAACGAACCTGGGCCCCCTGCATTGGGAGCGCAGAGTCTTATCCACTGTGCCACCAGGGAAGTCCCCTGACATCACTTTTTTCTCTTCCCTGTCACTAACTAGCACTATCCTCACCCAGGAACACATTCCATGAATGTTGAATAGCCGACCTGAAGGGAGCATGGAGCAGAGCCAAAGTTTGTCCTTTTAAGCAATTTCAGTACCTAGAACAATCCTGGAAGAAGGAATAATTAACGAGCTTTTTTTCTCAATGAATTCTGCTATGCATGTTTCTCTGTAATGATTAAAACAATGCAAAGTGTCTGCTGTTCAAGCCTATAAGATGAATTGAATTAAAGCAAGGAAACAAACAAAAAATAAAATTCTCTTTAAGCTCCCAGGAGATGGAAAACCATGCCAGTTTGATTTGGGAATATTTAACACATCTGAGAATGTAAACACATCTATTATGATACCCCTATTTAAAATAACTGTTTTATTTGGAAACAGATCGCCCCTGGCTCTAATTTGAGTTAGGAATTGAAGTGAATTGATGTCACTAAACTAGGTTTATTAGGTAGGACACTGGCCTTTTATTAAAATGATTGTCTTTTCTAATATTTCCACATGGACATCTCACAGGCACCTCCAAATGGAATCTATTCCATTCTTCCTGTGCACTCCTGACACCTCAAAAACTGTTCCTTCCAATGTTCCTTATTTCAATCATTGACACTGCTATCCTCCCGGGTGCTCAAGCAAGAAACTTTAGCGTCACCTTCAACCTCTCCATCTTAATTAGGAAAGCTTGGTGAGCAGAAGAGCCACGTTTCTTATTTACCACCACAAACAAGTCACTGTTGATTAAACGTTTAAGTGAATTTGCGATTACCCATCTACTTACTCTTAGGCAAGACACAACCTTTCTAAACTCCAGTTTCTTCATCAATAAATTCATAGATATGGACTATAGAAATAACTCTGAGATTCTCTAATACCGTGCTGCAACTGCATTCATACACGGCTTTCTCAGCAAAAAGTTGATAATCAGTTAGTTGCCAACACTTTTTACATGTAATTTTCCTGTAGGTTGGTTTCCTACTCCACATGCTTTCCAAAGTGTCCTGCATTGGATTCTATTATAGCATTTCTCATTCTCAAGTACAACTTTCTGTTTATTATCTATCCTTCCAGTAAATGCTGAGATTCCTGAAAATTAAAATTCACACACACAGATTATGGCCTTTATCACTTACCTCTCCTCCCTAGCATAGCACTTTTCATATATAATAGAGCACACAAAACAGATTTGAAAGCATTTGGAGCTCTCCATTCACACTGGCCACCCTAGTCTAAGCCGCCCTCATTCCTCCCCAGGATGACTGAAAAGCCTCTTTAGCTGTCTGCTATCAACACCCTTACCTCCTTGTATCCCAGAGAGCAGCCAGAGTGATCTGCCTAAAACCCTTCCTTAGCTTCCCACTGCATTTGTAAAAGGCTCTAAAGTCCTTCTCATGGCTTTACAGTTGCCCACTGCCTACCTTTGCGATCTCAGCTCCTGCCACTCTTGCTTTTGTTGATCTGCTGCAGACATGCCAGCCTCTTTTCAGTTCCTCCTCCCTGCCTCAGGGCCTTTGACCATGCTGTCCTATCTACCTGGAATCCATAGGACTTAGATCCCAGAAAAAGATATATGATATACCTTGAATATTATTGCAGGAAATTGTCTTCAGAAGTAGCACATTAACCCTTTCTTAAGCTCTTCTGCCCATAGTTCCTTTTCTAAAAAGGATAAGAAGTTAATAACATATTGCACTTCTGGAGTATGTTTGTCCACAGTTAGCTAAATGGAATTTCAAATTTTTTTCAAGTCTACAGCGAAATTACCATCCACTTCTGATGAAATGCAACCACTTCTGGGGTAAAATATCATAGAGCTTGAACCTTTTATTATACTATACACTGGGATTAGAATTACCCATGAAGAATATCCAAAGGTTGTCACTTAAATAGCCTCTTCTTTGTAGAAATCATAGAATATCCTTCTTGACTTTTATTCAGCTCATAAGATCTTATTATACTTCTATCACCAGACTAGAGAGCAACACACTGTCTCATTACTAAAAGGTAGAGAGTTTACACCTCATAAAGCATCATGACATTCATGGGGAAATTTCTCAGTGATGATTTCAAATATTTCCAAGAAGATAATGTCTTAAGGAGAAAAAGCAATCGCTCTGACCTGGTGCTTTCTCGATTTGAAGATTTCAGGAACATGTAATCAGTCGTATAGCTTTAATAAGTGTTTTTCTGCCACCAGTGAAATCACGTTTTGTTTTTATTTTTCACTTGCTTAGGAAACCTAGAAATAGCATCTGCAATACTGTCAGTTGGTTTATACTTAAAATCAAGCCCCCTCTCATGAGACTGAGTGCTATCTTTTACCAAAGCAGTCTTGAATTTGAGGGAAGTTATATGGGTTAGAGGCTATTGGAAGCTTCTTTTCAGGTATTTGTCTCCCATGTTCTGTAAGTACTGACGCCAGAGGGAGGCTCTGCAATCACTAAATAACAGAGGCTCTTACGTGGGCATAAACAAAGGCCGCGGCCCAAACACCAACTGTCAGAAGCTTCCGAACCTGATGTGAATTGTTCTAAACGCACTATATAGAAACGGAAACAACAGAGACCTTGACCCTTGAAGTACCTGGGAAAGTGGCAGACTTCCTACTGGTCACTCGGGGCCTCTGTGTGCTCTGCCCTGCAGATGTGTTTATGAAAGGATTAGTTCTCCTGACAACTATCTGGGTTTTGATTTAGGAACGGAATAGGACTCTGCCACAAAGAGCCACTGGATCACAGACAGTGTGTTCTTTTAATTTACTTCCATAAACAGGCAAAAATTGAAGTCAGCTGTCAGCAAAGACCAAATTAAAGAGCTGAGTGTCAGAGCCACAGTTAAATCGAGATCAGTTTTTGAGGTGGAGGTGCTGGGAGCTTGGGTTTTTAAGCTTCCAAAGAAGATATGCTATTAGGTACCAAGCTAAGACTTTCACTCTGTGGTTTAGGTGTCCTGTGCATTGTTTACTTTTCAAAAAATTAGATTTAGACTGAAACTAATATCATCCCTAAAAACTTTCCTTACTTAAATGATGTACAGGATCTCAAAGTATAATACAATAAATGTGCAAACCATAACCATCCCTAAGATAATTATGGCAAATATAGCTCAGTCTTCTAGGCTTGTGGGCTGTGAATCTCCTTGATATGGCTCATCACAATCTCCTAATGCTTCCTTTAAAGATTTTAATGATTAATTCTGTCCTGGTATTTTTTGCTGCTCTTGTTAACTCACAGTGACCCTGCTTTTGTGCTGGTATGCTGGGACAGGATATTGTGATTGTGACTGGAGGAGGAAAGTAAGCAAAATCTCCAGCCTGGAACTTTCGATAGTTCAGTAAATAGTACACACATTTATCATGTCTTTTAAGGTAAGTGCAGACATCCATGGCTATGTGCGATACCTTAAAATTTGGTTAACACCAGTAAAGTGTAATTGGGGCAATATTGCATAGTGGTTAAAGTACATTGGCTGTGGAGTCAGATTTGGGTCTGATTGTCAACTTGGCCATTTAATAACAAACTAGTGTATTTGTTTGAATTTTACTTTTCTCATTTGTAAAATAAGGATAATAATATTTCATAAGATTATTTTGAAAATGAAATATGATAGTGTATATCATGTGCCATAAAGCCAGGCATATGGAAGGCATTCAATAAAATAGTTATTCTCATTATTTTTTTGTTAGCTCAATTCAATAAATAGATTGTCAGGGCCTGCTAGGTGTCCAGCGCTGTGGGATACACAAAAGAAGTGTGAAATAGTGTTCCTGTTCTGAAGAAGTTTATAATCTAGTTGTTTGTTTTAATTATGGAAATAAGCTACAGTGCCTGGCAAAAGCAATGTTACTTTTTTTTTTTTGGTGGTACGCGGTCCTCTCACTGCTGTGGCCTCTCCCGTTGCGGAGCACAGGCTCCGGACGCGCAGGCCCAGCGGCCATGGCTCACGGGCCCAGCCGCTCCGCGGCATGTGGGATCTTCCCGGACCGGGGCACGAACCCGTGTCCCCTGCATCGGCAGGCGGACTCTCAACCACTGCGCCACCAGGGAAGCCCAGCAATGTTACTTTTGAGGGAAGTGTTACATGAGTGGGAGGAAAAACAAGGGATCAGAGAAAGAAGAGGCCAGTGTGAACTGAGAGTGGAGAAACAGTGTATGGAATATGTCAGAATAATGATGAATCTTGAGGAGTGGCCCTTCTACACGTGCAGAAATGACTCTTTGGGCATGCAGAGGGAAGTCCTGATTTGAATTTGGTGACGTGGGTTGGAGAGGGTTGTATTGCTCTGCATTCAAAGATGCAAGGACTTTGGAGAAAAGCAAGGTTGGGAGATTGCCTCCTGAGAATGAGGGGCTGGCGGGGGGTGGGTGATGAACAAACAGCATATCAGGAAATGGAAATCCAATAGTTCCTTCCAAGTTGTTTGGATTAATGCAACATGTGAAATCCATCTCCCCTAAGAGTTGAGTAAAATCTGTGCTACACAAAGCCCATAGGCATCAGTTAATTTATGTATCAATCAGCTGCTGGGTCAGCTGGGGGCTGGCTGGTGTAGGATAGTTCGACTGGGACGGCTTATCTCTGCTGCATGTGGCCTCTCATTCTTCAGCGGATGAGACCAGACTGGTTCATGAACATGGTATTGGCAGGGCCGAGAGAGAGAGAGAGAGAGAGAGAGGGAGAGACAGAGAGACAGAGAGAGACAGAGACAGAGAGAGAAAGCAGAAGTACTCAACGTCTTTTGAAGCCTGATCTTGAACTGGCACACTATCATTTCCCAGCTTTCTGTTGGCCAAAGCAAGTCGCAAGTATAGTGCAGAATCAAGGGGTAGGCAAATTGTCCCCACTCTTGATGGGAGGAGTTGCAAAGTCACAGTGTTAAGGGGTGAAAATACAGGAAGAGGAATAATTGTGGCCATTATACAAACAATTTACAGTGTCTTACTTGAGTAATTTTCTCATGGAAATGTAAAAATACTTTGCTGAATGCTTTGTGGAATAAGAACAGCATGCTCGGAAAGCTGAACCAGCTCAGTAGAATAAGCACCGCTGAGCCAGTACTGACCATGAGAATGTAAGTCATCTGTGAAGTCACCAAAGATTTGGAGTGAGTATTACACTTTCTATGTCATGGAATGGGGCACTGAGCCAATCCTACCGTAGCTCTTAAGGGACACTGTGACAGCATGTCAGAGATAACTTAGAGATGCGGATTATGAATGTCCAAAAAGTTACTATAGGAAATGGTGTGCTACTGTTTTATTTGACCAAGAAAAATTTCTTTCCCTCCCCTCCCCTTCCCTGCCCTTCTCCTGTCCACTCTTCCTCTTCTCTGCTCTCCTGTCTTCTTCTGTCTTCGCTTCCCATCTCTTTCCCCCCTCCTCTTCTCACAGGACTAAGAAGTGGAAATAGTATGAGAAAGGGCTTAGAATATAAAAATGAAGCACTTGACCCAAGCTTGTAGGCAGTGGCCTGTCTTTGGAAGATTTGAGACACAAAGTTTATGATTGAATTTGCAAGGGTTCATCTCCTGACAGCATTGTTTGGTAGATCAGAAGGAAGCCCTATTACTGAAAGTGGAAAGTAAGTTATCCTAATAGTTTCTAAAAGAATCCAGACAGACATGAAACAAAGCTGTACCTGTCTTCTGGTACCCAGGCACCAAGACATTCAACAAATATTTGTTGACCGACTGCTCTGGGGACACCCATGTGGACTTGGATGATTTTCAAAGGGATTCAACCAATAAGAGGCCCAAATCAGGCTTCATCTTGTAGGAGACGTTGCCCATATGTTTTTTACCCTCTAGTCATCAGAAGCATGGATTCAAATGTCAGTAGTGTCTACTTGATTCAGATATATATTTTTTAATGATAGATGAGAGGCTCTTTTAAGTCCAGACTTCATAGAGATAACAAAAGAAAGTAGGTAAGAATGCTTGAACCCTCCCTATGGAATGAACTAAACAGTTAAATGAATAGTTAATATAAACACACATACACACCCATCATACTAAGCAGTTGTAACTACTGTATAATTCCATTACAAATTCCAATTGCCCTTTATTATGATATCAATGGCTTTAAGAACCAGTCCTAGTCCTGTCCATAGTAATTTATATGACTGCTTTATTTCTGCATCCTTCATTTGTCCTGGTTGGCATCCATCTTTGTTAATTCTATCTCTCATACTGGTCCATAAAAAAAGTTTCACTTTCTTATATTAGGATTGTACATAGGCAAGAATACATGAAGGAATCATAGTTGCTTTGTCCAACAAATAGAATCTATATCAACTATTTTTTTCAGCACTCGTTATTTCTGTTCCTATATTGCTATTACACAGATATGCGCTAGAAACTCAAGCCCGATTCATTCTGCAGATTACACCTGTTGTGTCTGGCCAACTGCTCTGAATTGGCCTGCTGCAAGATGTCTTTAGCAAGAGAGGGTTTACAGACATTTCTGAATTTAGACTACAAGGGCCTAAAAAAGAATTCTATTGTGGGTGCTGATTCAAAAGTTCCTCTCTCCTCATTTTCCCCAACATAATATTTATAATTCAGATTCTTCCTAGTGATTTCCATTGTGGCACTCTAAAACTGGCCCCTGACCTCTCCCCAAGCAGCCCTGGTTGTGGTTTAAAATGTGAATACTTTGTTAGATGATTGGTTTTTAACCATGTCATGTTCATTCTAGGAAGCAGACACACATTCATATACACCATCAATCAAAGCAAATAATTAATAATGGCAAACATTTATTGAGAGACTACTGTGTGCCAGGCACTTTGTCAAGAATTTTATGACACATTAACTAGTTTAATTTATACACCAAACCTAAAGTTTATCCTTTCACTCACTATCTAGAGTCATCTTTTATAAGTGTAAATCTGACCAATCAACCTGCTTAAAGTACTTTTAGAGTAAAATCGTTTTTATCATAGTCTACGAAGTCCCTCATCATCTCCCCTTTGCCCATCTCCCCAACTTTATTCTCTCCCTTGCTCACACTAGCTTTCTTTCCCTTCAACTGCCAACCGCATTCCTGACTCACTGCCTTTGCATCTGGATTTCCATCGACCTCTTCCCTAGACTTTCTCACAAGACTGCCTTGTTTGTATCATTTATCTTTTTAGCTCAAGTGTCATTTCTCTGGAGAGGTCATCTTGGACCATCCTAACTAAAGTATCATGCCATCTCCCTCTATCACTCTCCCTCTATTCCATTGCTCTGTTTTATGTTCTTCATAGAACATGGCATTATCTGAATATATCTGCTGTATTCGTTTGTTTACATACTTCTGTCTGTCCATCCCTGCTCAAATGTTAGCCTCAGTGAATGCAATATTTTTATCTGTCCTCTTTATAGCTCTGTCCTCTGTACCTAGAACAGAAAATATTTTTGAGTAAATGAACATTTAATGTTGGCAGTGGATTAGTTTTCTCCCAAATCATGGAGGCATGTTTGTGCTAAGTAATTTATCCACAGTCACACAGATGATGAGTATGATCTTGGACAAGACACTTAGTCCTAATATGAACTCAGGGCTTCTCAAGTCCAAATCCCATGCCTTTAACACCTAGGCTACCCTGTATGAAGTTATGTATAAAAACTGAACAGTTCTACCCCACTTTCAGTAATAATTGACTGGGTAAACTGATATGAAAGGAAGATCTTTATTTTCCTACCTTATTCTGGTCTGAAAAGAAGCAGACCTAAATATTCTGGATTGTCAGAGAACTTGGCTTTTACTAAGGAGAACCTGCCAAGGAAGGCAGGGAGAAGAGGAAAGAAAGTAAACTAAGATATTTTTAGTCCCTGCCATTTGTGAGCCATGTTGTAAGTGTTATGATGACTAACACCTACACTACGTGTGACAAACACCATTGTACAGATGAAGAATGGAGATTTGGAGAGTTAAAAAACACACAACCCGGTAATAGTAGAGTATGAATCCCGTTCTATAAAACTCCAAAGTCCATGAATCTCCCACCATGCCACTGGCTTCATGAGTGGTAGCTATGTAGTTAAGAGTAAAATGTGAAGGTTTTTACTGTTAACACCACCTACATTTCTTCTTTGTCACTGACATTTGAAAATTCCCAAGATATAATATATTTCTTTATCAAAAACCTGACTTCCGGGCTTCCCTGGCGGCGCAGTGGTTGAGAGTCCGCCTGCCGATGCAGGGGACACGGGTTCGTGCCCCGGTCCG
>NC_041228.1:29441766-29452962 GCF_002837175.3 Physeter macrocephalus | reverse complement strand
GCCGCGGAGCGGCTGGGCCCGTGAGCCATGGCCGCTGAGCCTGCGCGTCCGGAGCCTGTGCTCCGCAGCGGGAGAGGCCACAGTAGTGAGAGGCCCGCGTACCGCAAAAACAAAAACAAAAACAAACCTGACTTCCCTCTTGTTCAGTAACAAGAAAAAGTTATGCCAAATTAAATAAAGCCACATTACTTAAATAGGCTCACCAGAAACAAGCCAAAAAGGCTGGACAGTGCTCGGCAGTGGATGCAATTTTGGATCTCCCAGGCAATTAAGGAATTTATTTTTCCCCGAGGTGATATAAAACATAAGCCATCTTCTCTTTTATGAAATAAATCAAGCCAGATCTGTGCAGCAATCTTACCTAGATCTCAACAACTGGTCCCAAATCAGTCAAGTACCTTTTTAACTGAAGTCTAGGTTTGAAGCTCCTCCTATTTTCCTGGAATGTGAACCAAGGCGCTACACACAGATGTCAGATGACCAGCCTAGAGCCATCAAAACTTGAAATTGACATGGGAAATTTACTTGAGGAAATATCCATTTTCTTGGTTTCTCGGGATCCTGGATGAGGGTTTTCCGGAATGTAGAGAACTGAGGGCAATTTATCCTTAACAGTGCTCGGGCTCCCCATGGAACCAGTGCTTTCAGACAGTGGCAAGGTGAAAGTTATTTCAGTGCCCTCCTCAGAATTGTGATCATTAGAAACAAGACCGTATACAAGATGCTTGCAGTTGACAGCATCTCACCCTGTCAGCAACTTCTCTGTTCCTGATGAAGCGTCCAATCTCCCATCCTCATGGGAGCAGAGCTCTTACTTCATCCACAACATCTATCTTTCGGCAAGCTGCTCACCCTGGACTTAAACTCTTTTGAAACTGTTTCACTTCTTCCTCAGATTTCCAAAGGAAAGTGCTTCCCTGCAAGTGCTCTCCTGGCAGTCTTTCTTGACTCTTACTTGAGAAGACACATTTGGACACTGTTCCAGACAGCAGGTTACCAGTGACAAAGAGCAGCAAACAAAGCTCAGATTTGAAGGCATGGAGAGTGATGAAACACCAGGTTGTTGGCTGCCTCCCTGCCAGAACCAGCTGTTCCCTCCACATAATCCACGTCACAATGATAGCCAACAGAGATCTCTCCAGAGCATTCTGCCGAAAGCCAAGCTCCAGGGTCATCTGGTGCCACGGAGCACCCATCACACTTCTATTAATGCAGGATTGCTGTAAAAGCATAAAGGTACCTTATGTTCTCTGCTCCTTTCCATACAGTACTCTTCTTTCTGAGGTTTCTAAACAAAAAAGAAAATGTTACAGCTGAGTTCTTAAAAGGTCTTGCCTAATAGAAGAACTCAGGGTTTGATGTCTGGAGAAGTGATACTGCTTTGCTGGTGCATCTATAAAATCTAGTCTTGATTTTTCTTATACAAAGCATGGCATCATTTTGATCATGACTCAAAAGAAAATCCCATGGTGCTTAACCCCTTCATTAGCATCTTTTTCTTATATGAACTGAAAACTGTCCTCTGGGAGGCTGGTTCCTGACCTCCAAACCACCTGAAAAGAATCTGGATCCTTTCTTTATGAACAAACAACCCATGTGAATCTATCAACCCCTCCCTCTGGTCTTTCATTCAAATGAGCTCTCCTCTCCTGGGCTTTCTTAAAAGGCATTGGCCCTTTCTTGGCTCATTCTCTCAAACACTCGTTCTTCTCAGGGGCAAATTAAGACTGCAGGTTGACCCAGCCACTCTGGCCTTTGGCACAGCTTGTCAACAGACAAATTACGGTTTCTGTTTTCTTCTGTAGTTTTCTGAATTTAGAATTTAAAGTATGTGGGTAAACTAGATTATCCAGATCCATACATTTGTAAAAAGAATGTGTTCGGTCAACAGTATGTGTGCTGATGTCAAAAGATGCCTGAGATATATTAAGTTAAAAAAATAAACAGCTGTTGCAGAAAAAGGAAGTGGCTTATATACATGTTTATCTAATTTGTGTTCAAAATATACATTTTAATTATAAAAATAGTACACATTCATGGAAAAAATTCATAAAAGCACACTTCTTGGATGGCCATGGATAGGAAGGAAAATTTTACTCTTCACTTTACACAGTTGTGGTTTCCTTGAATTTGTACCATTAGCAAGTATTTTCAAAAAAGAATTAGCAGTAATAATCATAATAAACTGGTGGGAGACTTGTCAGATATCACAGTGAGGTTGGATATAGACTAAAGGAATTTTAGCTTTGTTTTCTCCTGGGTCGGTTGTCGTACCTACTCTCAAAGTAGCCACTTGTTGGTAAATGCCGTCTTATATGTCTCCTTGATCTACTGTGCATTTAGATTAACCACAAAACTTCTTCTCCCCTGCAAATTCCAAGACACAGAATTCCTTCTGCACTGAAGGTGCTGCCACACTACCTTTTCTCTGACTGGTTTATGCAATGTTCCCTCCCTTTATGCCATAAAAGTGGACTTTGCGAGTCAGTCTGTATCAACACCCCACTATTGATCCATGAGCCCATTCGGGGCTGAGAAAACAAGGGCATTTTCTTCTTGCCTTTCCTAAAGTGTCAGAAAGATCATTGAGGGCCTGGTGAGACAGACCCTCTGGAACAAAGGCCCCCAAATCTCAGCCGTTAAAGAGAGGCTGCAGCTTGAAGACTGATCCCAGTAGAGTGAGTGCCGTGATGCTGATGGCAGAAAGCAAACAGAGCAGGTTATCCAGAGGCTCTGGTGACAGCAGACAGTTTGGGTAGTGATTCAGCGAAGCAGGGTGAGTCATGCCAGGAGGTCAGGATCATGGAAGATTGGCAGAGGATGTTGTGCTGCAGCCATGGGACACAGAGGCAAAAAAATAGAGCCCTGAGCCCAGAGAAGGTACCATACTGGTTGATTATTAAGAAAAAGATGGGGGCGAGAGATTAGTTATGCAAAGTGGGGAACAAACTCAGAGATGCACTAGCGATAGGGCTGACTCACGCCGACTGGCTTCGTTGGCCAGACTCAGGCACCTTTTAATCCCTCGGAGGGAGGAATGATGGGTCAGTCCCCTGCCTGAAATGAGACAGAGTCTGCAGGGTCAAGTGAGCCAAACTGTGAGAGAGCTGAAATTCGGAAGGCAGGTTAGTCGATACATTATATCGACCAGAGTTGGTGGGGTGGGGGTGGGGGTGAAGAAGCCGAGCTCATGGCCATACGTATAGCACAAGCCACAATTGGCATCCATCTAAAAGTTTAGAAAAAGATAAAAATCTATTCATTTTGCCTTTCTTCTGCACAGTGGGTGGATATTGGAACCTGGAATCCAATGCATGTCCTGAAAGTCTCAAGCTGTGAAGCAAAACAAACAAAAAAATACAACCAACCAAACAAATAAATAAAAACGCCAGGATGACATTCTGCACTCTTCGATGGGAGAAGTGATGACTTGTGTGGAGCCCACCATGAGGACCATCCTCAGCATTTAACCCTGGTTGCCACTTTCTTTTTATGTCTAGATTAGAAGCACACACACGTTTTCCTCAAGTCACATTTAATTTGTTTCTTGGAAGTTCTAACATGTTCCAAGAGAGCAACTTCCCCCCATTGCCAAAATCTCCTCTTGGCCTAATCTTTCTTGTCTCAGGTTTTGAGGCATTGTCCACTTCACATCTCACAACATAACACACAACATTACTCACTTTGTCAGATGGCCTGGATAAGGTGCAATATTTTCCTATTGCAGGACTGAACTCTCATAGCAGGCTGATTGTTGGAAAGGGTGAAAGAGTGGGGTGTGGGCAGGAGGTAGTAGAACTATTACATTCTTTCCTTTAGCTGCCAATAAAAAGTGCTGAACTGTAGACAGTCCAACAGGGCCCTGTTCTAATGCTCGGGGACCACACCAAATGGAGCTCATACTGTTGGTAATATTTATTTCAGGGATACAAATTGCAGGTGGAGAAACAGAAAGCAGCTTTGGGCAAATTTAGCAAGCCATTTCTTGAGGTTTTTGAAAATTGAACACGCAGTGAATCAAAATGCCTCCAAATCTAGCCCATATTGGAATTTGAAATAAAACTACATTCATTTTGGAAGAGCACTTAGTACTGAAAGGCAGTCAGCATTCCTGTTCAAAATCTGGCTAAATACATTTAGGGGTCTCATTCCTAAGGTGTCGTTGGTCCAAATACTATCCTGACATTACCTCCCAGGACTTTCTCCTGGTATATTTCCAAGGCTATGAATCTTCAAGAAAAATTCCTGGGATTTTCCTCCCAGTCCTATTCTCATGAGTTGTTACTCATGAGATAAACTCATGATGGATCCCTTTCCTACTTAATGAACTTCTTTTTTACTTCTTTGGGCTATTTATGTACTAATCCATTTTCTTCCTTTATTTCAATATTCATGCCATATACATCTATTAACTGCTTTGCATGCATGTGCAATCTTGGTGCTTGGAGCAGTGAAGACCAAGATGAAAAAGGCAAGAGTATTTTGTACAAGATCATCACAATAAATATTTATTGAGTCAATAATTATAGGGAGATGAATGTATTGATTTCACTAGTAGGGAAAAATGAGAATAATCAGCACTTTTTGAATGGGTAAAGGAATCTTTCAGAGAAAAGATGCTTGAAATTCTTGAAGGCTATGTGTTTTGACAGACATACTGGAAAAGTGTCATGGACTAAATATTTGCATTCTCCCACAATTCTTACGTTGAAGCCCTAGCATCACCCCAATGTCATGCATGGTATTTGGAGGTGGGTCATTTGGGAAGTAATTAGGTTTAAGTGAGGTCATGAGAGTGGGGCTCCCATCAGGGGATTAGTGTCTTTGTAAGAAGAGGAAGAGAGACCAGAGCTCTCTCTCTTTCATTGCTATGTGAGGACACTGCAAGAAGGTGGCTGGTTGCAAGCCAGGAAGAAGGCTTTCAGCAGGAACGAAATCTGCTGGCACCTTGATCTTGGACTTCCCGGCCTCCGAATTGTGAAAAACAAGTTTCCGTTGTCTAAACCACCCCATCTGTGGTACTTTGTTATGGCAGCCTGAGCTGACTGAGACAAAAAGTAAAGGAAATGGCATTCCCAACACAGGGAAGAGTTATCGGCATTCCAAGGCACAGTGATTTGCAGCGGTGCGGGCGCACCGTGCCGCTGAAGCTCTCTACGGTGGCTGCATCACAGTGAGTGTGGGGAGGTCATGGGACGCCCCGCCCCCCAAATTCAATGCACATCATCCCAGGGGGAGCACCACCTTCTGCCTCTCCCCAGCCATATTAATTATGGGTACTTATGGGAGTGTTGTAGCCTTCAGATATTTTAAGGTGATTAATAAAAAAACACTGCTCTACACCTTAAAAGCAGTTCCTACGTATTAGCTTATTTAATTTGTCACTGCAGCTCTGTGTGGTAAATGGAATTAGCCCCATTCTTACAAATGAGGAAACTGAAGATTTAACTATTTTGTCCAAGTTGGCAGCAGAGTTAGTTACTTTCCCCTCCTTCCTCTCCACAGCCTTGGTGAGGAATTCTGCTACATGCTGTCCGTGGCGCTCTAGAATCCTTTCTTCGTGAGGAAGAGTCTGCCTCATATGAAGGTGAGAACAATTTCTTATGCCCCTTTTTATCACCAGGACCGTATTCTCTAGTAGGTTCAGAAGAAGATGCTCAGTGAATAATGGAGAAGGGAAGACTAAGTCCTTTCATTCCAAATCCCATGTTTTTTTGGCTGATTCCTGGCAGTGTCATCACGCCCTAAGTCAAGGCCTCTCACTTGACTGCCTCCTGCTCTGTGCACTTGCTCTTTCCTCTGCACCTCATCAAACCACTGTTTTCCATCGCCAATTTCTATACTTCTTCATACACTGGCAAGCATTTAGTATAAAATTAAATTTCCTTTTCATTATTTAATGATGAAAAATAATAACCCAAGGCTAAAACAGTCGCTTATGTAGATAGGAGAAATGTAGAGATCAGCTCTCCTGGTTCTGGAATTCCACACATATTCCATATTTCCATAACAGTACCCAAATGACACTTAACATTTTATCAACTTTCCTCTTCCAGTACTCTAGATCATCCCAATACATTTCACGCTACATAATAGGTACATTTCTGAAAATGTGGATGTAAACCAGATCTCAACCATTTTATGCTCTTGGAGGGAACACTTGATTTTAAACATGATCCAATAGTTACAAGATAAAAATGGCTGGTTTTAATTTTTCTTACTTATGAATTACCACTTATGATAATAAACATGTTATTTAAATACTCAATATATTAAAATAAATTAAATATATTGAATATTACATTAAATATATTACAATATATTTTAAAAGAGGAAATTCAGTAATTTTTAATCTCACATCTTTTGTATAAAATGTACAGTTCTGGAGAGGAAATAGGAAAATATTGTACAGTAAAACATCTGTTTTTCCTGGGGTGAGAGTCTTAGTAATTTTTCCAAAAAGCTATTTCTTCCTACCCAGATTATAAAGAGAGGATAAAAAAGTCTTAAAATTTAACATATAGATGACCAGAGTATGCAGAAAAATAACTTCTTTATTTTCTTTAATTAATTTCATTTTGCCGATGGCAGAAAAAAAACTCAAACTTGCCACTGAAAGACCTGTCTCCCAGTTTAAAACAGTTTATTTTCATTGAACTCTGGTTTAGTTTTACAAATATCCAGGCAATTTAAATTTCAAACTCCTTATAGGAGCTTAACTAATGTTCACAAGGCTGGGGTCAGTTTTAATTATGCATAAAGGATAAAAACAACACAGAGAACATTTCAGGTCCCACAGTGTGAAAGTGGCCCTTCCTGGCCCTGGGTCTCTCTCACATGGCCACACTTCCCTCTCCTAAGTCAAATGAAGTCACATCTGTGACCTTCCAGTCCCCTGGCTCTGGGCTCCGGATTCAGACTTCCAGAGTTCAGATCCTTCTGACTTACAGATCTTACTAACAGGGCAACCTTAAGCAAATTATTTCAATCCTCAGCTTCCTCAGTTGTAAAACATCCAACTGCTTCATTGGAATTGGTGGTGAGCATTAAATTAACACCCATAAGGGGCTTTGATGCCACTGCCTCTCAAACCATGTGTGGTGAAGTTTTGGGAGATTTTTAAATTCCCAAACAGCTATGGAAGAGACTGTTTAAAAATGCAATAAAATGCGTTATTAGAAATCGTACCCGCGCGCACGCGCGCGCGCGCACACACACACACACACACACACACACACACACATATAAAGGCAATACGTATATATATACACAACATTTTTCTCTTTTTTTCTTTATTTATATATAAATAAAGGCAAATAAATACACAATAGAAGCTCAAATTACTACAAAGTTTCTAGCCACTTTAATTTTTGTATGCATCTCATCATCACGGATAATAGTTTGCGGGCTCCGGCCTGCTGGCCACAATTTGAGAAACAATGCCTTACACAATGCCGAGCACAAACAAACACTCAATAAATGTGATCTATGATTACATTTATTGAGTCCAGTAGAAATAGCAGCTAGAGCATCAGGTAATGTATACATTAACTCAAGCCCCGAGTCATCAGTTAATGAATAATAAACATTCATTAAAGATGTAGTAAACATGAAAACTTTCAAACCACGACCACACATAGAACCTCTACCCATTTATCTTAATTTTAAAAAATGCTTTAGGATTTCATCTTATAAATGAGAGAACTGGTAACGGTCTGACTACACATTAAAATCACCTGGGAGAACTTGTAAAAATTAATGCTGCCCAGGTACCTCTCTAGACAAGTTAAATCAGAGTCTCTGGCGCTTGGACATGGACATGGAGGGTTTTTTTTTGTTTTTTAATAAATTTATTTATTTATTTTTGGCTGTGTTGGGTCTTCGTTTCTGTGCGAGGGCTTTCTCCACTTGCGGCGAGCGGGGGCCACTCTTCATCGCGGTGCACGGGGTGCGCGGGCCTTTCACTGTCACGGCCTCTCCCGTTGTGGAGCATAGGCTCCAGACGCGCAGCCTCAGGTAGTTGTGGCTCACGGGCTTAGTTGCTCCGCGGCATGTGGGATCTTCCCAGACCAGGGCTCGAACCCGTGTCCCCTGCATTGGCAGGCAGTTCTTAACCACTGCGCCACCAGGGAAGCCCTTTTTTTTTTTTTTTTTTTAAGCTCCCTGTATAATTCTAATGTGCAGGGCTGGGTTTCTGATAGAACGTATTACTGGACGAGGCAGGACTCTCGTGTCCCTACCTACTATCCACACGCTGCGTCAAAGTTACATTGAAGGCCTCACTGCAGGGAAACATTTCTTTTTGGACAATCCAGATGAATAAGTTTTGTTAAAATGAAATTTAAGGTAGAAGGGGGTCAATATTAAACTGCTGATTAATGAACCTAACTCATGACCCATACAAAGGCACCTAACTTGGTGTCTCTAAATGCCTACCTGGATGTTTTATGAACTCCCAGGAGGACACATAGATAAGCCCAGTCAGAAGGGTGATATGGTGTACTCTGCATAACCTTTTAGATTCAGCTGGAAATTCAAGGCACAATTTTTTCTTAAATGAAATATCTTATTTCATCCCTACTTCCAGAATTGTAATCAGAACTGTGGCTTTTATGATGTATTATTTTTCTCATTTGGTTTCCCTTGGAAGAGAATGGAAACTTTGAGTCTTGGCCACTCTTCCATTACATTCTGATTTCCCCATTTAGTGGGCCAGAGAGCTTCATGTACTTTCTTTAATATCAATGGAATTAAACTACCTTCTGTGGAAAATGTACAATGGAGATTTACAGACTTCAAAGGCATAATAAAAATTAAGCTAAATGTTGACATTTTCTTAAAAGTAGAGGTAGTACATTTGAAGTGCTTGCCGACATTGAGTTTTGGGGAAAAGCATTTAACGTTCCAATGCTTCCTTTCTTTTGTTTGTATTCAAAATATTGGTTCCTAGACCTCCCCTGTAGTATAGAACTCACTCTGAGCTAGTTGGACAGGTCTTAGGAGGATACAATAAGGAGTGGGGTGGATGTGATCACATCACAAGCAAAGTTGTTTGCATAATCGACTGCTGCAGAAGATGATAGCATGAGGGAGAATAAATTCTCCAAGGAATTCTGCTGCCCATTTCTTGGTTTGCCTCCCTCAGATTTCTCATTCAGTCCTACCTGAAATCTCACTGTCTTTGAGAGTTCTTCAGTTATTTCCCAAATTAGTTTGAATCTCTGTTATGCTATGGGTTTTTTTAAGAAATGAATGGTACTTAGCACAACTGTATTTGCTTAATGTAGTCTCCCTGCTGGATTATAAACTCCATGTTTACCTTGTTCTATATTTTGTTCAATCTTGTTTCCAGTTCTCAACACAGTGCCTGGCGTTGTACTGTTCAATAAATTTTGTTGAATGAATGAATATGCCTCATACTACCATCACCCCCGCCGCCCCCCCCAACACATTGTTTTAGCGATTTTAAGTATTTGCCAAAAGAGTAGTGGAGAATGTACTCATATTAAAACCTTTGTGATGTCTTTAAGTTCTGCTTTATAAAACCCACAGATTACACAAACTTTATGCCATTGTTACATAAGCTGAAACCACTTTTGAAGACAGTTGGGCTGAAACCTTAAACTTGGAACCCGACTTGGGCTTAAATCTTGTGTCTTGCCACTTGCTAGCAATTTACCTAATTTCACGAAGCCTCAGTTTTCACATACATAAAATGGCAAGCAGTAACAACAATAATGAATAACATACCACAGACCGTGGTTGTAAGGATGGAATAAGATAATATATAATTTAAAAGCTAGCTGAGTTTCTGGCGCAGGGTAGGTCCTCAGTTAATGCTTGTTGAATTTGAAAAAAAAAAAACAATGGCAATTTTCGATGGACGGTTTCCCGGTGGCACAGGCCGTTTGAAAGGTGGGGAAGGCTCCGATAGTCATTCGCCCTGACTGCTCCCTGGGGCTCCTGGGCCGTGGCTCCTGCAGCTCTATCTTTTATTCCACCTGTGGTTTCTGGAGTCACATCAGAGTTTGGGGTAATTTCAATTAATATTCCCTCTATAACAATATCAGGTAATCTGAAACTTATGGGGTTTTTTTTGCTCTGGTTATTTTTCTAAAATCAAACTCAAAATTATTCTAGAAAGTACAGCCAAAATAATATATTGGTATACTGACTATTTTTGAAATTAATCCTAAAAGTTTTACCTAATATTATACACAGGAACTCACAAGCTTTGTTTCACTTTGATCTCCTTGATTTATTTTGAAGAGGACTTTGTACCTACTTTTCTCTATGTAAGTCTTGCCATTTGCAAAATCAGTAACATTTTGATTTGTTTTTTCTTTTTTTAAAAAAATCTGTGCATTTTATTTTATTTTTAAAATTTTTATTGGGGTATAGTTGTTTTACAATGTTGTGTTAGTTTCTACTATACAGCGCCAAAGTGAATCAGCCATATGTATACATATATCCCCTCTTTTTTGGATTTCGTTCCCATTTAGGTCACCACAGAGCACTGAGTAGAGTTCCCTGTGCTATACAGCAGGTTCTCATTAGTTATCTATTTTATACATATTAGTGCATTTTGAACTGTTAACAACTTTTGAAGTTTGTGACTTTGAGTGAATTACTTAACCTCTTTGTGCCAAGTTTCCTTAATTGTTACATGGGAATAATAAGAGTACTTATCATTTAGCGTAGTTTTGAGCATTAAATATGTTCATTCGTGTGAAGCACATTGACAGTGTCTGGCACCTCATAAGAATTTAATAGATATTTGCTACTTTAATACGACTGTATGGATGGGCTACACACACACACACACACACACACACACACACACATACACACACACACACCCGAAACCATCTAGGGACATAAACATTAATTACTATTATACTTAGGGTGACTTTATCTGAAAATGTTACTGTATTAGTTCATTAAGTTCAGATTGCATATTAAACAGATATTTTCAAACTTCCATGTAGTTGAGGACCAGTGCATACTGTCTTTAAAAATCTCATTACTGCACAGGAATATTCCACAGTACTTTATAGAATAGAGTTTCTCCAATTGTAGTGCACTAAACAACCACATCAAAATACCTTTGGGGGCTTCCCTGGTGGCGCAGTGGTTGAGAGTCCGCCTGCCGATGCAGGGGACACAGGTTCGTGCCCCGGTCCGGGAAGATCCCAC
>NC_041228.1:29436920-29441472 GCF_002837175.3 Physeter macrocephalus | reverse complement strand
ACCTGGGTAGGGAAAAAGAAAAAAGAATAAACAGACACAAAAGAATAGGGACGGGACCTGCACCAGTGGGAGGGAGCCGTGAAGGAGGAAAGGTTCCCACACACTAGAAGCCCCTTCGCGGGAGGAGACTGCGGGCGGCGGAGGGGGGAAGCTTCGGAGCCGCAGAGGAGAGCATAGCAACAGGGGTGCGGAGGGCAAAGCGGAGAGATTCCCGCACAGAGGATCGGTGCCGACCGGCACTCACCAGCCCGAGAGGCTTGTCTGCTCACCCGCCGGGAAGGGCGGGGGCTGGGAGCTGAGGCTCGGGCTTAGGGCGGATCCCAGGAAGAGGACTGGAGTTGGCGGCGTGAACACAGCCTGAAGGGGTTAGTGCGCCACGGCTAGCCGGGAGGGAGTGCGGGGAAAAGTCTGGAGCTGTCGAAGAGGCAAGAGACCATTGTTTCAGGGTGCACGAGGAAAGGGGATTCCGAGCACTGCCTAAACGAACTCCAGAGACGGGCGCGAGCCACGGCTATCAGTGTGGACCCCAGAGACGGGCATGAGACGCTAAGACCGCTGCTCCTGCCACCGAGAAGCCTGTGTGCGAGCACAGGTCACTCTCCACACCTCCCCTCCCGGGAGCCTGTGCAGCCCGCCACTGCCAGGGTCCCGTGATCCAGGGATAACTTCCCTGGGAGAATGCACGGCAAGCCTCAGGCTGGTGCAATGTCATGATGGCCTCTGCCGCCGCAGGCTCACCCTGCACTCCGTACCCCTCCCTCTCCCCGGCCTGAGTGAGCCAGAGCCCCCGAATCAGCCGCTCCTTTAACCCCATCCTATCTGAGGGAAGAACAGACGCCCTCGGGCGACCAACACGCAGAGGCGGGGCAAATCCAAAGCTGAACCCCAAGAGCTGTGCGAGCAAACAAGAGAAAGGGAAGTCTTTCCCAGCAGCCTCAGGAGCAGTGGAATAAATCTCCACAATCAACTTGATGTACCCTGCATCTGTGGAATACCTGAATAGACAACAAATCATCCCAAAATGGAGGCAGTGGACTTTGGGAGCAACTGTAGACTTGGGGTTTGCTTTCTGCATCTAATTTTTTTCTGGTTTTATGTTTATCTTAGTTTACTATTTAGAGTTTATTATCATTGGTAGATTTGTTTATTGATTTGGTTGCTCTCTCCCTTTTTTAAAAATATAAATATATATATTTTTGTCCTTTTTCTCTTTTTGTGAGTGTGTATGTGTATGCTTCTTTGTGTAATTTTGTCTGTATAGGTTTGCTCTTACCACTTGTCCTAGGGTTCTGTCTGGCCATTATTTTTTTTTTACTTCTTAATTTTTTAAAATAATTTTTTTATTTTAATAACTTTATTTTATTTATTTATTTATTTATTTATTTATTTATTTTTCTCCCTTTTCTTCTGAGCCATGTGCCTGACAGGATCTTGCTGCTACGGCCAGGTGTCAGGCCTGTTCATCTGTGGTGGGAGAGCCAAGGTGAGGACATTGGTCCACCAGAGACCTGCCAGCTCCATGTAATATCAGATGGCGAAAGCTCTCCCAGGGATCTCCATCTCAGCACTAAGACCCAGGTCCACTCAATAACCAGCAAGCTACAGTGCTGGACACCCTAAGCCAAACAACTAGCAAGACAGGAACACAACCCCACCCATTAGCAGAGAGGCTGCCTAAAATCATAATAAGGTCACAGACACCCCAAAACACACCACCAGACATGGTCCTGCCCACCATAAAGATGAGATCCAGCCTCATTCACCGGAACACGGGCACAAGTCCCCTCCACCAGGAAGCCTACACAGACCACTGAACCAACCTTAGCCACTGGGGGCAGACACCAAAAACAATGGGAACTACGAACCTGCAGGCTGCGAAAAGGAGACCTCAAACATGGTAAGATAAGCAAGATGAGAAGACAGAGAAACACACAGCAGATGAAGGAGCAAGGTAAAAACCCACCAGACCAAACAAAAGAAGAGGAAATAGGCAGTCTACCAGAAAAAGAATTCAGAGTAATGATAGTACAGATGATCCAAAATCTTGGAAATAGATTGGAAAAAATACAAGAAACGTTTAACAAGGCCCTAGAAGAACTAAAGAGAAAACAAACAATGATGGACAACACAATAAATGAAATTTAAAATTCTCTAGAAGGAATCAATAGCAGAATAACTGAGGCAGAAGAATGGATAAGTGATCTGGAATATAAAATAGTGGAAATAACTACCACAGAGCAGAATAAAGAAAAAAGAATGAAAAGAATTGAGGACAGTCTCAGAGACCACTGGAACAACATTAAACACAACAATATTCAAATTAGAGGGGTTCCAGAAGAAGAAGAGAAAAAGAAAGGGTCTGAGAAAATATTTAAAGAGATTGTAGTTCAAAACTTTCCTAATATGGGAAAGGAAATAATCAAGTCCAGGAAGCGCAGAGAGTCCCATACATGATAAACCCAAGGAGAAACATGCCAAGAAACATATTAATCAAACTATCAAAAATTAAATACAAAGAAAAAATATTAAAAGCAGCATGGGAAAAACAACAAATAACATACAAGAGAATCCCCATAAGGTTAACAGCTGATCTTACAGCAGAAACTCTGCAAGACAGGAAGGAGTGGCAGGACATATTTAAAGTGATGAAAGGGAAAAATCTACAACGGAGATTATTCTACCCAGCAATGATCTCATTCAGATTCGACAGAGAAATTAAAACCTTTAGAGACAAGCAAAAGCTAAGAGGATTCAGAACCACCAAACCAGCTTTACAACAAATGCTAAAGGAACTTCTCTAAGGAGGAAACACAAGACAAGGAAAAGACCTACAATAACAAACCCAAAACAGTAAAGAAAATGGTAATAGGAACGTACATATTAATAACTACCTTAAATGTAAATGGAGACAAAGAAGGACACTACATAATGATCAAGGGATCAATCCAAGAAGAAGATATAACAACTATAAATATTTATGCACCCAACAGAGGAGCACCTCAATACCTAAAGCAAATGCTAACAGCCATAAAAGGGAAAATCGACAGTAACACAATAATAGTAGGGGACTTTAACACCCCACTTTCACCAATGGATGGCTAATCCAAACAGAAAATAAATAAGGAAACAAAAGCTTTAAACAACACAGTAGACCAGATTGCCTTAATTGATATTTATAGGACATTCCACCCAAAAACAACAGAATACCCTAGAGGAAATAAAAAAATACCTAGAAACAAATGACAAGGAAAACACAACAACCCAAAACCTATGGAATGCAGCAAAAGCAGTTTTAAGAGGGAAGATTATGGTAATATGATCCTACTTCAGGAAACAAGAAACATCTCAAGTAAACAACCTAACCTTACACCTAAAGCAAATAAAGAAGAACAGCAACAAAAAACCCCCCAAAGTTAGCAGAAGGAAAGAAATCATAAAGATCAGATCAGAAATAAATGAAAAAGAAATGAAAGAAACAATAGCAAAGGTCAATAAAACTAAAAGCTGGTTCTTTGAGAAGATAAACGAAATTGATAAACCATTAGCAAGACTCATCAAGAAAAAAAGGGAGAAGACTCAAATCAAGAGAATTAGAAATGAAAAAGGAGAAGTAACAACTGACACTGCAGAAATACAAAGGACCATGAGAGATCACTACAAGCAAATATATGCCAGCAAAATGGACAACCTGGAAGAAATGGACAAATTCTTAGAAAAGCACAACCTTCCAAGACTGAAACAAGAAGAAATAGAAAATATAACTAGAGCAGTCACAAGCACTAAAATTGAGACTGTGATTAAAAATCTTCCAACAAACAAAAGCCCAGGACCAGATGGCTTCACAGGCAAATTCTATCAACATTTAGAGAAGAGCTAACACCTATCCTTCTCAAACTCTTCCAAAATATAGCAGAGGGAGGAGCACTCCCAATCTCATTCTATGAGACCACAATCACGCTGATGCCAAAACCAGACAAAGATGTCACAAAGAAAGAAAACTACAGGCCCATATCACTGATGAACATAGATGCAAAAATCGTCAACAAAATACCAGGAAACAGAATCCAACAGCACATTAAAAGGATCATACACCACAATCAAGTGGGGTTTACCCCAGGAATGCAAGGATTCCTCAATATATGCAAGTCAATCAATGTGATAAACCATATTAACAAGTTGAAGTAGAAAAACCATATGATTGTCTCAATAGATGCAGAAAAAGCTTTTGAGAAAATTCAACACCATTTATGATAAAAACCCTCCAGAAAGTAGGCATGGAGGGAACCTACCTCAACATAATAAAGGCCGTATATGACAAACCCACAGCCAACATAATTCTCAATGGTGAAAAACTGAAACCATTTCCTCTAAGATCAGGAACAAGACAAGGTTGTCCACTCTTACCACTATTATTCAACATAGTTTTGGAAGTTTTAGCCACAGCAATCAGAGAAGAAAAAGAAATAAAAGCAATCCAAATTGGAAAAGAAGAAGTAAAGCTGTCACTGTTTGCAGATGACATGATACTATACATAGAGAATCCTAAATATGC
>NC_041228.1:29412685-29436161 GCF_002837175.3 Physeter macrocephalus | reverse complement strand
AGATGAAAAGACAACCCTCAGAATGGGAGAAAATATTTGCAAATGAAGCAACTGACAAAGGATTAATCTCCAAAATTTACAAGAAGCTCATGCAGCTCAGTATCAAAAAAACAAACAACCCAATCATCCGCAAAGAAGATATACAGATTGCCAACAAACTCGTGAAAGGATTCTCAATATCACTAATCATTAGAGAAATGCAAATCAAAACTACAATGAGATATCACCTCACACCAGTCAGAATGGCCATCATCAAAAAATCTACAAACAATAAATGCTGGAGAGGGTGTGGAGAAAAGGGAACCCTCTTGCACTGTTGGTGGGAATGTAAATTGATACAGCCACTATGGAGAACAGTATGGAGGTTCCTTAAAAAACTAAAAATAGAACTACCATACGACCCAGCAATCCCACTACTGGGCATATACCCTGAGAAAATCATAATTCAAAAAGAGTCATGTACCACAAAGTTCACTGCAGCTCTATTTACAATAGCCGGGAAATGGAAGCAACCTAAGTGTTCATTGACAGATGAATGGGTAAAGAAGATGTGGCACATATATACAATGGAATATTACTCAACCATAAAAAGAAATGAAATTGAGTTATTTGTAGTGAGCTGGATGGAACTAGAGACTGTCATACAGAGTGAAGTAAGTCAGAAAGAGAAAAACAAATACTGTATGCTAACACATATATATGGGATCTAAAAAAGAAAAAAAATCATTCTGAAGAATCTAGTGGCAGGACAGGAAGAAAGACGCAGATGTAGAGAATGGAGTTGAGGAC
This sequence comes from Physeter macrocephalus, assembly GCF_002837175.3. NCBI lineage: Eukaryota > Metazoa > Chordata > Mammalia > Artiodactyla > Physeteridae > Physeter > Physeter macrocephalus. The sequence continues at coordinate 29,435,372 of NC_041228.1, read as the reverse complement.
ATGGGGAGGGGAAAGGGTAAGCTGAGACGAAGTGAGGGAGTGAAGAAGAGAATTCCTTCTTACACTAAAATGTATTCTTATCTGAACTGACTGTGATTTGTTTAGATATTCAGAGGAACAGGAGGCAAGTCGATAAAAAACAGAAGGCACACATTGAGCTTTCTTCAACTCCTGAAATTTCTCTACATTTGAGTACAAAAAAAAAAATAGACGGCACATTTCATTTGCATTTTTCACCCCTAATTGAAGAACCAGTTTGTAATGGAAGAACATGATGCTGAAAATGAGCCAATGAAATAGTTGGGTTTCATCCGCTGCGGGACTGCTTTCTCAGTGCAAATAGTATTTGTGGTTTCAAACACAGAGTCTCCGTGGCTGGGTTAACTGAACAGCAACTCAAATCAAACTTCGTGTAGCTCTTCTGACAAGCAGGAACTGTGTCAACATTTTCAAAACCACCAAAGGCTGTCAGGTAAGGGGAGGACCACCATGCTTCTATTCTGCCACAGAGTGTCCCCCTCTTCATTCCGTGCTCACCTGGTGAGTTTCTTCAATTCAGAATGTAGGCATCTTTCATCCTAGAACCAACCTTAATTTGACATTGTATGCAAACTATAATAAATCACACACACACACACACACACACAACTATTAAGCAGCCCCACCCCTTTTCTGAGGTATTGTTTTGAGCTCACTGAAAAGTCCTTTTATTATTTTATTTTTTTTAAGGAGTAAAACTTTCTTTATTCATAGATGACATGATTGCCAATTTAGAAAATCCTACAGTCTACAAAAATGTCACTAGAACTAAGTGAGTACAGTAGACCTGCAGATAGGATATCAATTATATTTCTAAATACTAGTAACAAACGATTGCAATAATTTACATTTTAAAAAGATATCTCCCAAAGTGTTTTATGAAATGCCCTTTTAAAAAAAGGAAAAAGAAAAAGGCAAAAGGAAGGAAAAGAGAGGAGAAAGAAGTAAGGAAGGAGAAAAGGAAGGAGGGAGGAAAAAAAGGAAAAAAGGGATCTTTAATGGGATGGTAAAGAGAAGTATTAGGCTACCCCTTACAATACCTCTCAGTGCCTCTGGTATTAGAGGATATGCTGTTGGTATTAAAGGCAAACTAATTCAGTGACTGAGATAAAACTAAAACTCAGATTTCCAAGTCTCAGCTCCAGGGCTCTTCTTGCTCCCAGCCATCTCCCACCAGCCATTTAGAAGAAGGAAAGTGTTTATTTATTGCTCTATTATGACCCAAACCAGCGTTATTTGGCAGTTACTCTCCAAAGAGTTTAAAGTCAAAACTTCAATTTCATGAAACAACAGGTTTGGTTAAGGCCAAAATACTTTGAGAGTAACTTTTTCTTCGCGTGGTATTTCCATGGCAGGTTCTAGCCAAAACCCAAACTATATACCCAGATGAAAATGAAAAGAAATCAAAAAGAACCTCAGAAATTGTCTGAGCTTAGTGTGAAGAGTGACTGAATGATGACTTAGGTTAGCTCGTATTTTATCTGAACTAGGTCCTTGATTTTTAAAAAACTGATTAGATCAGGATTTCTTTTTATTTCTTGTTGGTTTAGATCCTTGATTTTTATATGAATAAAATTGTTATTGTACTGTTAAAATGAAATTTAGCCTACTCCATTAAATGTTAGGAAAATTCCAGTGATTGATGACATATTACGATTATCTTCTCAGTCATTCCTGGTACGAGGTCTAATTAGGAATTGAGCTTTCTTTATAAGATATAATAAACGGAAACCTTGAGTCTCTAACTCCTCAAATCACTCTTTCTTGGGGAAAATATGTTAGCACCTTTTGTGAGATATACCTTAATGTTAGAAGTAACTGAGTCAGAAATTCCCTGGGTTCTTACCATTTTATTTGTTTGTGGACTCGGTGACCGTTTTTTTTTTTTTTTTCTAATATGGACAGGATGAAGCACATAAAAGCATTTATTAAAGGACATATTTTTGCCTGAAAACCAGCCCTGTTTCTGCCCCCACAGGATGTTGGTGCTCTCCACAGACCCCGTGTTGATTACCCTCTGTGGGAAGCAGCGGTCAACTCTAATTAACTAATTTACTTTCAACAAGTGTTTAATTAGGGCCTTGGCCCACATGTTGTGCTCTTTTGAAGATTCTGCACAATGTAGGAACTTTATTAAAATACAAAGAATTAATCTGGTTTTCTGATGTGAGAGGCCTTTGACCACGTAGAAAATAATCTGAATCAGTTGACAAGTATTAAACTCAATAAATGTACATGGAACAACATAGGGCATTGAGCCAACCACCATGGGGATAAAATACTGAGCCTTCAGAGACTGGACTGAAGATGAGTACACAGAAACCAAAGGGCGATCTTCAAAAGATGCAAAATTATAATCACTGCTGGTAGACTGAGAATAATAATTTTTTTTGACTTGTCACTGTGTGTCAGATACTTTCTGCACTCTATCTCGTTTTGTGCTCACAAGAATCCTACAGTCGAAATCATCCTAATTTTGCAGGTGATGCAACTGAGGCAGAGAGGTTAAATAGCTGGCCAAGGTTACAGTGGGCAGGTTGCAAACTTGGGGTTCCAACCAGAAGGGTTGGATGGGAATCACAGAGATGATACTTTAAAGAAGTGCTTCCCAAACTTTGATGCCCATTAGGACTCCCCCGGGAATCTGGTTAAACTGCAGATTCTAATTCAGTGGGTCACCTGTGAGGTTTGAAATTCTGCGTTTCTAACAAGCTCCAGGTACTTCTCATGCTACTGACCCTTCACCTGCACTTTCAATAGCAAGGACTTAAAGGGACAGTGAGGATGTCAACAAACTAAAGTGTGGTGGAGAACATGCCGGAGGCTCTTGAGAATCGGAGGGCATCAGCAAATTAATCAGTAACTTAGAGCTAATAAAATTGTGGAGGCAGTTCTAAAGCTCAGGTCCAGGACCAGGCACTGTGCTTCAAAATCCTTTACTCTTTCTCCTTGAGCACTAAGACTACATGATTATATTCCACATGGATATAGTGGAAGTAATGATTGCAACTGGCATTTAACAATTAACTGCCTCTTCTTGGCGTCATGGTCGTATTATGGCTAAAACTGATTCCACACCAGTTGATCGCCATCCTTGAAGACTGAAGCATAGGAGGTAGAGTGTGACTTTTAAACACTGCGTTTCTAAAAACCCTCATAATAGTGGGTGAGAATGGAAGCATCACAGATCAGCTGATGTGCTGATTCCTCAGAGGAATCAGATTATGCAGAAGTTAAGTGCCGAGTCAGGCTCTCTAGGTTGAATCCCAGCATCACCCACTAGCTGTTTGACCTAAGTTGAATTTCTTAACTTCTCTGTGCTTCTGTCTGTTTATCTGTAAAATGAGGATCATAAGAAGATTTTTCCAAGTATTAAATGCGATATTATTGAAAAGTGCTTGAAACAGTTCCTCAAATGAAATAAAGGCTATGTATTTCTATTAGTGAATCTAAATTTGATCTGATTTGCTGAACCTACAATGAGCTCTGACACACCAGTGGAGAAGTAGCAATGGTAAAAATGAACCAAATTAAGGTAGAAAATAATTGTTAAAGCTTGGCTCTGCCACTAATTCGCTAACTGTGGACATTTCACTAGATTTCCCCAAGCCTTAGTTTTCCTCACCTATAAAAGAAAGGATGTTGATAAAATGGATAATTTCAAACTTTTCTCCCAGATGTAATAAAGTAAGAATCTATAATCCTATTATGAATGAAAAGGGAGGGGAGGGACATGGGGACAAGAATTATTTGCAGAGCTTTGAATAAGGTTCTTCAACCCCACTCCCCAGATTGCTAGCCACCCCCACCCTGCCAATTTAATAATTTAAGAAGAGACATAACTGACTGCATTTTAACAAGTACCTCACGTGATTCTCATATATGTGGTCCTTATTTGAGAAACACTGTCCTAGCTAATAGAGAAAAAAAATCCAGCCTAGAGTTAGTTTTTGCAAATAATCCTTATATAGGTGATCCAGATGTGAATAAATGAAAGATAACATCCAAGGTAACGACAGCTCCTCTTTACTTAGTGCATACTATATGCCACTGCAATAGATATTAGATATTTTTATGTATGTGTATAAAATATCTAGTTTTCACAAAATCCCTGTAGATTTTTTTGAGCTAGATTCCAAGTTATCTGAGCCTATTAATTCCCTTTTCATTTAAGCCATGTTGAGTGGGGGTTTTGGTTCCTTGCAGTCAAAAATACCCTCAATAATTCATATGTTTCATATCAGGCACTGTGGATTTAAAGTGAGTTTCCCCAAAAAGCTCAATGACTCATGGTAGGGAGAAAAGGTGTCAGACTAGCAAAGTTGTGATAAATTTCAAAACAGATTTATTTAAGATGCTATGGAAACACTGGGGAGAAATAGAAATGTTTTAGGAGACGAGGGCCTGAACTAATTCCTGAAAAATGAGTAAACAAAATGGGTGAGAAGGACGTTGCAAGCAGAGGGAGGGGCTTGTGCAAAGGCACAGATATAGGGGAGAGCATGGAATATGGGGCTTGCAAGAAGCTGCCAGGCTAAATAGGGTAGATTATCAGCAGTTCCATTTAGGCAACAAAGAATGATTTTGCCTCCTCTGGGCACCATGTGCAAGAAGTATCTGGGATGATATTATCTTGAATCTGACAGACCTGGGTTTAAATCTCAACTTTGCCCTTTATTAGCTGAGTGATCCTGAGTAAGTTACTTAACCTCTCCAAGCCTCCATTTTCTTGTCTGAAAAGTAAGGTTAATGATGTCTAATTTGCAAGTAAAGTTAACAGATAAGGCGTAAAAAGTGCTTGGCACTATGGTTTTGTTGTTACTTTGGTTATCATTACTATCTTCTTGCTAAGAATACAAAGAGAAGAAGACATTTCCCCTGCTCTTGAGATGCTTAATATTTAATTGACAAGAATAATATGCAAGCAAGTAGTTCTCTGAGAATGGGCATGCACATTTGATAATAAATTATTAATTGTTGGAAAATAATATAAACAGGTGATCAAGGTTTCATTTAAGATTATGGTTTCCATAGCTGTGTGGAGAATTGATTGTACGTAGAGGCAGGAGATTGGTTAAGAGACTGTTATAGTGGGAGGTGAGGCAAAGGGGTGAGCTAGGGGTTAGCAGCTGAATAAAGAAAACTAGATAGCTTTGTAAAACATTTAGTAGAATTGACTGGATTTGGATTTCATGCCTCAGCTACAAGTCTAGGACGATGCTCATGTTTCAGATTTAGGAATGTTTAATACTGACGTCATTTTCCAGAATCTGGAATGTAAGCGTTAGAACTAGAATCATCATCATTTTCCCATTCTCATTTTCCTCACCCGATTCACCCAACGCTTGGCCAATCATTAATTATTCCTTCCCCTGTAGTCTGTCAGGCAAATTTCAGCATGCTGCATGCTTTTGCCTAAATCCTGCCGCTTTTGCGTAAACTTTTCTCTATTCAGGGGTTCTCAAAGTTCAGTCCTTAAACTAGCAACATCAGCATTATATGAGAACTTGTTGGAAATGCGAATCCTAGGGGCCCATTGCATACTGACTGAATCAGAAACTGAGACTGGGCCCAAGCAGGCTGTGATTGAACAGCCTACCAGGTGACTACAATGCATGCTAAATTTTGTGGAATCATGTGTCTACAGTAACCGTCAGGGCACTCAGTGATTGGTAGCGTCCTGACTTGCGCGAGAGGAAGCAACGCCAGCAACGTTCTGCCAGTTCCCAGGGAGGAGCAGCGTGACTTTCCATGGACAGCAGTGGGGCCCCGAGGATGGAGCAACCCAGCAGATCCTCAACACAAGTGCAGGTAAGATCCAACTGGGAGAATTACAGTGAGTCGGGGCAGCTCTGTCACTGACTTGACCCAACCTGGGTTTTCTTCCCAAAGCAGATCGGAACTCTCAGAGTTCTACACTACAAAATACCTTAAGGGCTTCCCTGGTGGCGCAGTGGTTGCGCGTCCGCCTGCCGATGCAGGGGAACCGGGTTCGCGCCCCGGTCTGGGAGGATCCCACATGCCGCGGAGCGGCTGGGCCCGTGAGCCATGGCCGCTGAGCCTGCGCGTCCGGAGCCTGTGCTCCGCAACGGGAGAGGCCACAACAGAGGGAGGCCCGCATACCACAAAAAAAAAAAAAAATACCTTAAGATTAGCCCAGTATCGGGGGCTTCCCTGGTGGCGCAGTGGTTGAGAGTCCGCCTGCCGATGCAGGGGACGCGGGTTCGTGCCCCGGTCCGGGAGGATCCCACATGCCGCGGAGCGGCTGGGCCCGTGAGCCACGGCCGCTGAGCCTGCGCGTCCGGAGCCTGTGCTCCGCAACGGGAGAGGCCACAAGAGTGAGAGGCCCGCGTACCGCAAAAAAAAAAAGATTAGCCCAGTATCAATACCCCCAACTCCACTAGGGGAAAAACTGGGGCCAAGTGGAATATCTAAGAGTTAGTCAAAAGGAAAAGTGTCCCTTAAACATGTCCCTCCTGCACACTGAGACATTCCACTATTTTTATAGACAAGACTACTCAGACTCCAAGAGACAAATATAATAGCCCATCATGCCAGGTCAGTGGGTAGAATTTCAAGGGTCAACAAGCCATGGTCTTAACGGCTCCAGTTACAACTAGGCCACCACACAGATGCTCAATTGTCTACTGGACTCTGTGGCACAACTCCCTGCTTCTTGGGGAAAAGGAGCGGGGGCTGGGGGTTCCTTGACTCTCTCAGGGAAAAGGAGTTAATCCTATCATGACCTCTAGGTCTCAGCTCCCGACTGCCCTTTAACTCTCTAAGTGGCATCCCTGGGTAGTCTGCACGGTTTGAGAATTGCTATGAAATCCCTTCCTAACCATTTTCAGAATAAAATCTTATGTACAGAGGTATTTCCTTTCTCATTAAATCGTTCATTTCCTCATCCCGTGAGCTCTTTTGTTGAAATATTGTTGAAAATACTTAAATTGTCCCATCCGTGTTAATACAAAAACCAGAGTTGTAAGAGCTCCTTTCTCTAATGACAAGAGGCTGTGTTGGACTCTCCAGCTAAATACGTGCAGCTGCCCACCGTCCGGGCTGCTTAGTTTCTTACAGTTCATCTCCTCCCTGACCCTCTTAGCTAATTACACTTGCAGCCCTGCTCACAGTTAGACATCTATGGACAGGATCTAGACACGTAGGACTACCCAGAGGTCAAATGGGAGACTTTTCATCTGTTTGTTTTTCTCCGGTCTTAACAGGAATTGTTAAGTGCAAGTAGCCAGACAGCTAATTCTGACCCAGTCCTTTGGGACATCACATTTTCCTCTACTCCCCTGTCTTCCATTCAGTACTGTTGCAATCAAGACCTCTGGACTCTCGGAATACAATAAGCTCTAACTGAGTGACCTTGGGCAAGGGTTTATTTATGCAGTCTTCATTTCCTCATCTGTAAGATGGGGGTACTTGTGGACATTAAATAAAAGAATGCACGCAAAGTTAGTGTTGAACCTAGTACATGGTGCCAAACAAATGTTAGCACTGAGATGGTGATGATGTGGATAATTTTGGTGCTTCCTCCAAATACCCAATGACCGTTGGGTGTAAGAATATGAAAGTGGCAGGAGCCATTGGGACCACAAGGATGCTCTGGAACCAAAGAAACAGAAGGTGTCACAAAAATGAGGGAAAGGATCCTCCTTGCTTAAAAAAAATGGCTTTGGCATAGTTTTATATGGATAATTCTTGACTTTGTGGTCATTAGCAGTGCCAGTACTCATACCAAAAGTGCCAATACCAGTGCAAGTGCCACCTTAACCTGATGGAGGAAGCTGTAACTTCATGAGTAGGCCAGCAGTTTCAGGGGTGTAGTGGGGGCAATGGTAGGTAGGGGTAAATCACTGGCAGCCATGAGGAGAAGTGTGGACGGTTGACAGAAGTTCAAAGGACTTTATTTGTGAACTCCGTAGGTTCTCCCAGAATAACTAGAGGATCTCTGAGGTGACCTAAAAGTCCATTAATAGTAAATTAAAAATAGTACCAGAAAAATGTAACCTACTGCTGAATCAGGGTGAGTTTTATCCATGACTTTCAAGGTACAAGGATGGCAGCTATAGAGCTTCCTACCTCCCTCACCCAGTTGCACCACAGATGAGAAAGCAGGAGGAAGGACTAGGAGTTCTAGGTGGTCTGGCCAAAGGAGAACTACAAGTTCTTTGTTCTGGCCTTTGGTCTGGCCAAAGGAGAACTACAGGATCCTGGCCCAGATCCTTCCTGTCCAAAGTGACGTAGCTCACTAAGAACTGGTCACCAACAGCCAAGGGTATGAAGTCTGCCCCTCAGCAGCCTGTCTTCACATCTGACTCTTTCATCTCTCTCCCTACCTCTTACCTCCCCACCTCCATTGCAGAATGCTCCTGTGTGAATTATCAAGCCTACTAGTGTATGATATTAGAGTCTGCAATAAATTATTTTTGTTGATAATTTCTTTATTTTTCTAAATCAATTCAATCTAGCTCAGCCCTGCACAACTCATGAGAAATCTAGTTGCACTCATTTTTTATGGGTCCCCTTCTCTTCCCATGGTTGTATAAGAGCCTTGGCACTTCTTGGTAAAGGAAGTCTCTAAGCTTATGGATTCTATTCTGCCATTTCTGATTGACCAGATTCGCTTGAAGCTTGTGGCTCGCTTAAAGGTATTTTCCTATAGCAAACCTGACCTCCAGGACCTTTGACCAGGCTCCCAAAGCCATGGTACTCATGCCATAGTTCTTAATACCAGTCCCCCGATACTCACATGGTCACCTTATCTAAATTCCTGTCACCTGCAGTGTCCCACGTGCTGCCTCTCTTTTCTCCAGGTGATTTCACTCACCCCCCAAGGAATGGTTCCATTCTTCTGGTCAGCACTCAAGAACACCTGATCTAGAAAAATTTAGCTCTAAGATTTTATAATAATAATAATAATAATAGCATCAACAATAGCTGACATTTAGTGGACTCTTCTTATATTTCCAGTACTATGCTAAAAACTAAAATTATAACAGTGAATATGGCATTAAAGAACTCTTCTAATTAAAAGAACAGAGAAATATGTGAAGAACTATAGTACACGGTGCTAAGTTCTGACATAGTAAAATTCATATAGCAAAATAAGAGCATCCATTTACTTTTTTTTTACTTTTTATTTTATATTGGAGTATAGCCAATTAACAATGTTGTGATAGTTTCAGGTGCACAGCAAAGGAACAGCCATATATATACATGTATCCATTCTCCCCCAGACTCCCCTCCCATCCAGGCTGCCACATAACATTGAGCAGAGTTCCCTGAGACCATCCATTTATTGAGAATTTATCTCCCATGCATTGTGCTAAGCATACACATTGACACAATATACACCCTCTTTCATTTATTCCTTGTAATGAACTGTTTTAGGTACATTTTGAGGTATATGAGGGACAGAGGTTAAGTAACTTGTACAAAGTCCTTAGATAATAAATGACAGGGCTGAGATTTGAATCCAGATCTACTGACAAAGACTGCTTCATCTTATCCTCCTTCTCACCCCACCGTGGGCACATAATGAGGGATATTTTATTCAGCCTTGGGGCCTAAGGAGGTCTTCCTAGTGGAAAGTGTGGCAATTATAGTTGAGACCAAAAGAGTGTCTAAGAATTGGCCAGGCAAAATGGCAAGTGTGGGTTTATGTATCTAATGTTGGCAGTGGAGAAAGGAGGTAAAAAGTTCCCAATAGAGAGACCAGCAAGTGCAAAAGCCCAGAAACAACAAAGTACATTGCTCATTACTAGTACAGTACATTACTAGAACAGTACCAGTTCTGTCTGCTGGTACTCTGGAGATGTAAAAGATAAGGAAGTAAAAAAGTTAAGGAGTTTGAACATTGCCTTGAGGGTGATGGGAACCAGTGATAGATATTTAAGATGGGATTAACAAAATAAAATTTAGGAAGATTATGTTGTCTACATTATGTGATTGGGACTGTAGCTGGGTACATCTGGAACTGGGGAGATCTTTCTTAATCTTCCCTTCAAGCATGCATGTATCTTATATATATGTATTTTAGTGTATAACTATGGTAGTACACCATATTTTTGTGTTCTATATTTTTTACTGAATCAATTTATTCAACAAATATTTGTAGCGTGCTCTCAGGCAAGGACATTACAAGAAATGAGAACTATAGACCAATATCCATCATGAATATAGATGCAAAAATGTTTAGCTATATATAAGCAAATAAAATTTAGCAATATATAAAAGAGTAATACATCATGACCAAAAGAGTTTGATTTCAGGTACTTAAGGTTGGATTTGCATTAAAAATAAATAATGAGAGTGACGTCATCACGATAGGTCATTCCTGACTTCGCTTCCCCTCAGGAGAAAAACGACTAACATCTATTCAAGAACAAGTCACCACTGAGAGAATCCTGGAACACAGGGATGAAGCTGAAACAACCCCCTGCACCACAGAGACCAAGGCAGACTATGTTAGAAGGTAAGAGAAGTGGCTTCATGTTGATTGCATTGCTCCTCCCCCAGGACAATGCAGCACCATGTGGGGAAGGTCTCTCCTGAGCCTCTGGCTCCCCCAGTGGGGAAAGAAACCAAGGGGGGACAACCAGCCTCCCCCAGCTTTGTGGATCTCTTTGTAGGAACTTCTACTTTGACTTCACACCATGGGGATTACAGGGGAATCCACAGGGCCCAGCCACTGGGAATCGACTGTGACAGAGAAAAGGGGAGAGATTTGCAACAACCAGCACATGGGTCTTGGCAAGTGCACAAGTAGTAATCCCAACCCAACAGATTTGTTCATCTGCAGAACCAAGTCAGGGGTACACTCTGAATAGAAAACTTGGTAGGCGTACACATCTGCCTGATTAGGATCCTCAAATAAGGAGTTTTGCTGACCCTAGAGCCCAGTTTACCCACACCCAGGTGAGGTGCTGAGTCACAGCCCTACCTACAGTGGAGAGTGCCTTCAAGCCTGATCTGACCAGAAGGGCTGGTGACAACTCCTGGAAGTTGTGTGGACGAGGTGCCTTCAAGCAGAGAGGTAGGTGGGCAAAGCATTTTGTCCTTGGAGCAAAGCTGGTACTGGGCATGAAGTCTTCTCATGCTAGGCACAGGCAGGGGATTAATTTATAGCCAAGGCTGAGGGTACCTCCTGGCCCCTCACAACAAGAGAGCCTGTTTGGGAGATTGAGAGTAGTTTCAGGGTAGTGGGGGGACAGATGAAATAGGTGAGGAGGATAAAGAGGTTAAAACTTTCAGCTGTAAAATGACTATCATGGGGATATAATGTACGTATAGGGAATATAGTCAATACTATTGTAACAACTTTGTATGTAACAGATGGTAACTGGTCTTATTGCAATGATTATTTCATATTGTAGTTATCATTTTATAATGTATAAAATACCAAATCACCATGTTGTCTACCTGAAACTAATATAACATTGTATGTTAATTATAATTCAATTTTAAAAAGAGAGTGAGCCAGTAGCCTAGAGTGGCATCTCCTCCTCTCTCCGAGGAATAAAAACTAAGATAGCTCCACCTGCTGTGGAGTCTTCCAGCACCATCTAACCTGAAGGGTGGCAATTCCTAGGGTCTATACAACACAGTGACACTCAAGCAGAGAGAAGGGCAGACAGAGCCAATAGTTTTCAGAGCAAATCCAGTGGCCCTATTCAGCCAAGGAACTTGGTGTGTGGGTCAGCTTGAGTTGAGGCAGCAAAGAGCTTTACTAGTTTTAGAGCTGCTTTTCCTACTGTGTCTGGACAGGGAATTGAATCATAGCCCTGCTCATCACTGAATGTAGCCTTCAGCCTGTCTGATCAGAGAACCTAACCAGAGCACATGGGAATCTGTATAGCCCAATGAACAGCTCTTTGTACAGTGACACCTGAACAGAGAGCATAGCCCAGGGCTTCTCCGTCTACAGAGCAAACCAGTGACCTCACCTGACCAGGTAATTCAATGCACACTCAGGCCTGATTTGGGCCCCCAAATAATAAGCTGTGTAGGCTGTGGACCCTGTGTGCTGGCCTGCCAGAGCATGGGAGCTAATTCATAGCCCCATCTACTACTGAATATATTACCCAGTCCCAGCCATCTAATAAGCCTAACAAGAGAATTCAGGCAACTGTGGAGACCATCCTACAGCCTTACTTGGGTAGGGAACCAACCTAGCAGTCCTATCCAGTTGTTCTCAGGCAGTGGCACACCCCCCAATCTCCATCCTCAGAGCTCAAGCAGTTGCCCTGCCCCAAAATAGACCATAATAACAGACCGCACCTGCCCAAAGACATCATTAACAGACACAACCAGAAACTCAAACTGATCTGACTGATGAAGAACTGTATCTGTCAAAACAAACATGTAAATTCTGGAAGAGGAACCCCATTACTCAAACGGGTGGATACCAACATAAGGAATCAAGAATCATGAAAAATCAGGTAAATATGACACCACCAAAGGAAACTAATCAAGATCAAATAAGTGACCCTAAAGAAACAAAGATCTATGAGCTGTCAGACAATGAATTCAGAATAACCTTCTTAAGTAAGCTTAGTGAACTACAAGAAAACACAGACAACTAAACAAAATTAGTGAAACAATCCATGAACAAAATGAAAAGTTTGACAAGGAAATAGCAACCATCAAAACAAACAAACAGAAATCCTAGAGTTGAACAATACAATAACTGAACTGAATAATTTGAGTTTCAAAAATAGACTCAGCCATGTAGAAGAAAGAATCAGTGACCTTGAGGATAGAATATTGGAAATTATCCAGTAAGAGGAGCAAAAGAAAAAAGAAGGAAAGAAAAACAATGAAGAAAGCCTACAGGAATTATGGGACACAATGAAAAGAAACTATTTGCATTATGGCAATTCCAGAAGGAGAAGAGAAACACGAAGGGACAGAAAGTATATTTAAAGAAATAATAGCTGAAAACTTAGCAAACCTGGGGAGAGAAATGGACATTCAGATCCATGAGGCCCAAAGGACCCCAAATAGGTTGAATCTGAATATGGCTACACTGAGACACATAATTAAATTGTCAAAAGTCAAAGATAAAGAATTTTGAAAGCAGCAAGATAGAGAAGTTACATACAAGGGAACCCTCCTAAGACGTGCAGCAAATCTCTCAACAAAAACTTTTCAGGCCAGGAGAGAATAGAATGACATATTTAAAATATTGAAAGAAAATAACTGTTAACCAAGAATTCCATACCTGGTGAAGCTATTCTTCAGAAATGAAGGAGGGATAAAGATTTCCCAAACAGACAAAAGCTGAGGGAGTTCATTACCACTAGACCGGTCTATCAAGAAATGCTAAAGGGAGTTCTCTGAGTGGAAGTAAAAATGCTAGTTAACATGATACTCAGTGGTGAAATGTTGAAAGCTTTTCCTTTAAGATCAGGAACAAGACAAGAGTACCCACTCTCACCACTGCTATTCAACATAGTACTGGAAGTCCTAGCTAGAGCAATTAGGCAAGAAAAAGGTGTCTGAATTGGAAAGGAAGAAGTAAAGTTGTCTCTATTTGCAGATGACATTTTAGAAAATCCTAAAAACTCAATCAAAAAACTGTTAGATCTAATCAATGAATTCAGTAAAGCTGCAGGATATAAAATTAACACACAAAAATCAGTAGTGCTTTCATACACTAACAATAAAATTTCTGAAACAAATAAGTTGATCTCATTTATAATAGCGTCAAAACAATAAAATAGTTAGGAATAAATTTGAGCAGGTAAAAGTTATCTACTCTGAAAACTATAAGATATTGATAAAAGAAATCAAAGAAGACATAAACAAATGGAAAGGTCTCCTATGTTCATGGATTGGAAGAATTAATATTGTTAAAATGTGAATACTACCAAAAGCAATCTATAGATTCAATGTAATCCCTATCAGGATTTCAATCGCATTTTTTACAGAAGTAGAAAAAACACTCCTAAAATTTACATGGAACCACAGAAGATCTTGAATAGCCAAAAAAAATCCTGAGAAAGAAGAGCAAAGCAGAAGATATCACACTTTCTGATTTTAAGCTATACTATAAAGCTATAATAATCAAAACAGTATGGTATTGCATTAAAATAGGCACATAGACCAATGGAACAAAATTGAGAGCTCAAATAAGCCCAAGCATATACTGTCAACTAATATTTGACAAGAGAGCCAAGAATACTCATTGGAAAAAAAGACAGTCTCTTTAATAAATGGTGCTGGGGTAATTGGATATTCACATGTAAAAGAATGAAACTGGACCCCTATTGTATATCGCTCACAAAAGTTACCTTTAAATGTATTAAAGACTTAAATGTAAGACCTGAAACCATGAAACTTCTAGAAGAAAACATAGTAACAAAACTCCTTGACATAGGTTTTGGGAATGATTTTTTGGATATGTCACCTAAAGCGCAAGCAACAAAATAAAAAATGAACAAGTTGGGACTCCATCAAATTAAGAGCTTTTTCACAGCAAAAGAAACCATCAACAAAGTGAAAAAATGGAAAAAAATATTTGCAAACTATATATCTGATAAGGGGTTACTATATAAAACATATAAAGAACTCATACAACTCAATAGCAAAAACCCTCCAAATAACCCAATTAAAAGATGGGCAAAAGACTTGAATAGACATCTCTAAGGAAGATATACAAAAGGCCAATGGGTGCATGAAAAGATGCTCAACATCTCTAGTCATTAGGGAAATGCAAATTAAAATCACAATGAGATATCATCTCATGCCTGTTAGAATGGCTATCGTCAAAGAGACGAGAGGTAACAAATGCTGGCATGGATGTGGAGAAAAGAAAACTCTTGTGCACTGTTGGTGGAATCGTAAATTAGTACAGCCACTATGGAAAACAGTATGAAATACACTCAAAAAATTAAAGATAGAACTACCATATGATCTAACAATTCCACCTCTGGGAATATATCCAAAGGTAATGAAAACACTAACTTGAAAAGATACCCATACCCCCATGTTCATAGCAACATTATTTATAGTAGCCAAGACTGGAAACAACCTAAGTATCCATTGATAGATGAATGAATAAAGAAATTGTGGTATATATACACAATGGAATATTATGAGGCCATAAAAAGATGAGGAAATCCTACCATTTGTGACAGCAAGAATGGACCCTGAAGGTATGCTAAGTGAAGTAAATCAAAGACAAATACTATAAGATCTCACTTATATGTGGAACCCCAAAATAAAACAAAACTGAGCTCATAGAAAAAAGAGATCTGACTTGTTACCAGAGGGAGGGGGAGAGGGGGAGGGGGAATTGGATGAAGGTGGTCAACAGGTACAAACTTCCAGTTATAAGATATTTAAATAAATACTAGAGATGTAATGTACAACAAGATGACTATAGCTAACACTGCTGTATGGTATCTAGGAAAGTTGTTAAGAGAGTAGATCCTAAGACTTCTCATCACAAGGAGAATTTTTTCCTTCATTCTTTTTTTCTTTCTTTTCTTTTAATTGTATCTATACAAAAAGATGGATGTTAGCTGAACCTATTGTGGTAATCATTTCACAATACATGTAAATCAAACCATCGTTCTGTATACCTTAAACTTATATACAGTGATGTATGGCCATTATTTCTCAACTGGAAAAAAAGTAAAATACATGTATACAAATGAATGAACTATTAAAAAATCCCTCCAAAAATGAATGAAAGGAATTTACCACCTTTTCCGAAAAAAATGGAGGAAATCATATGATCATCTTAATAAATACAATAAAAGTATTTGACAGAATTTCATACCTAATCAGAAAAAATAAATTAGCAAACTGGAAATAAAAAGAAATTTCCTCAACCTTCTAAAGACATCTACAAAAATCCTATTGCTAGTTAATATTGTACTTAAAGGAAATTACTAAACGCTTTTTATGTAAGATTAGAAACAGGGCAATAATGTACACTCTCACCACTTACATTCAACATTGTAGTGGACATCTTAGTTAGCCCAACAAGGGAAGAAAAAGAAATAGAAGGCATAAATATTAGCAATAAATACAGTTGACCCTTGAGCAAATCGGGGGTTACTCTGTGTATAATTTATGTCAGCCCTCCGTATCCACGGTTTCTCTGCACCTGCGGATTCAACCAACCACAGATCGTTTAGTACTGTAGTAATAACCTTTGAAGAACATCCCTGTATAAGTGGACCCATGCAGTTCAACGCACATTGTTTGAGGGTCAACAGTAATTAAAGTGTGCAAGGCCAATTGCAACTGCTGGTTCGAATGTTTCTGATGGCACAGAACACCAAGCTTTCTCTCTAGCTGGATAAATAGGAAATACCAAAAGCAATTTCCTTTCACTCATCAGGGATGGCAGTAACCTTTTCTACTGTGCCTAGAATTAGGTCACCTCTACAATTCTCATCCATAATTGAGTCCTTCAGGGTATCCCATTGATCCTCTACATTTATCACACTACTTTGATAGGATCTATAGAACAGGAAGTAGCAGATATTATCAATGTTTTGTAGGACAAAAGGAAGGAAGTAAATCCCCCCCCAAAATACAGAGATTTTCTACCTTGGTTAAGCTTCTGGGGATCCATGGTCTGGGATCTGCATGGATTTTCTCTCCAAATTGAAATACAAGTTGCTATACCCAACCTCCTATATGTTGAAAACTAGTGATATCATTTGTTAGATCTCTTTGGACTTTCAAGACAATACATGACACGTTTTAGTTTAGTATTCTGACCAATGTATTAAGTGACCCAAAAGGTTGCTATTTTGAGTACAGCCTGAAGCCAGAGCAGACTCTCCAGCTTGTCCAGGTATAGACCTTGGATGAAACATGGGAAATGATATCCTCCTAATAGGCAGAATCTTACTAATGTGTCTCTTTGTACAGTAGCTTAGGACTGTAAAAATGACCATGCAAGCTGTAACTTTGAAAAGCAATGTTAATAATCAATAGGAAAAAGTTCTGTGACCTTTAAAAATTTTGGTCAAACATTAAAAACTCTTACTGTCAATTATAAATGCATGGGTAAATAAAAAATAGTAACACTAATATTTATGTAATATACTGTAATTTAAAATATTAGAAACATTGAGAGTTAAAGGGTTTTATTTTTTTGTTTAAAAAAAAGTTTATCAAGAGTAGTTTGAACAGTGATGGCTGCCTCCTTTTTGTATAACTTGCAATATGGAAAGAGCATGTTTCTACACCTTGGTGAATTGCCATACTCCTTTTTATCCTTCTTACATTTGATTCTTTGCACTTACACTGTCATGAAATATCTCTGAGAGTTACCTCTGTGATGTGTTTTTTTTTGCCAGTATCACTTCCTCTGAAATTATCTTTACCTCTTGTCATAACCACTTTCCTCACTTATGCCCGTAAGTTTGCTTCCACTAAGTTCCTCTGACTTCATATCTAGAGTCTCTCAAACGGCAAAAATGTCAACATTCCAAAGGTCAGTCGTTTCTTCCATAACTCCATTTACATTTTACTTGAATTTCACTTTCAGAGTTATCAGTTTTCGTTTCTTTGCTGCACATCCATCTTTGTAGGCCAGTTTCCTTTTACAATTATCCGTTTTTGTAAGTCACATGGGTTTATCACTGGGAGACAAGGAGGCAACAGATGACACACTTTGCTGTGTGTAAACAGAATAACAGATGAGCAATGACCACTGATAGACTTTGAAAGAAGTGACATGATTTGTTGCTTACAGAGTGAGTTGTGAACTGAAGAGCTGGTAGTGAAGTTTGTACTTTATGCAGTCTCTCAGGGTCAGTGGACCATAGGAACTGAAATTTGAACTGTGCTGTTGGGGGATTGTTGTTATTTAACTAAACCGAGATAACTGAAATTTGTGCATGTAAGTTACGATATGCATGGTTATATGCAAAGTAAGGAGCCCTGATACTTTTGTTGCTTACTTTGCCTTGAAGGACACATGGTCGAAGGTAGGAGTTTATACTGATCTTTAGGCATGGTTTGGCCATTTGGTCTGAAGGAAGAATTTTTGCAGATTAGTGATAAAGAGGTTTGGGAAAGGATCACGTGGGTGGTTCTCTCAGAATGGGCACAGAATGTGAGAATAATTACATCATAAGTGAATGTTCACTAAAGGTCCCCTTTGTGGAAGAGGCTTTCAATAATAATACGAACAAGATGGTACATCCTGTGTTTATCAAGTCAACCCCATTCCTAGTCCCCCT
Source organism: Physeter macrocephalus (assembly GCF_002837175.3). Lineage (NCBI taxonomy): Eukaryota > Metazoa > Chordata > Mammalia > Artiodactyla > Physeteridae > Physeter > Physeter macrocephalus. The sequence goes on along the minus strand of NC_041228.1, from coordinate 29,417,109 downwards.
AATGTTTGATTAGTGGATTCATGAATGTGCCATCATGGCAGGAATGTATTTTATGCAAGATCAACAGTATAGGCTGCTCTCACCAAGCCAAGTCAGATTACCCCCACTTCTAGGTATGCCATATTCTAAAGACACCAAAATTGAGTCCTTGGAGACCCAGCCAGTTATTTGGTGAAATGATATTGCAACCCTGCCATCATTGTCTTAGACTGTTTAAGCTGCTCTAAAAACAATTACCACAGACTAGGTAGCTTATAAACAACAGAAATTTATTTCTCACAGTTCTAGAAGCTGCAGGTCTGAGATTAGGGTATTATCATGTTCAATTGAGGGATCTCTTCCAGATCACAGACTTCTTGCTGTGTCCTCACATGAATAGTGGAAGGGGTTAGGGAGCCCTGTGAGATCTCTTTTATAAGAAACCTAACCACCTCCCCAAATCCCCACCTCCTGATACCATCAACTTGAGAATCAGGATATCAACATATGAATTTTGAGGCAACACAACCATTAAGAACACAGCAATTGTGGAAGAGACAGTGATTTGTCTTTATGAAATAGTTTTGAATTTGGATTTGCCTCCCTTACCCACCATGCTTAGGCTAAAAATACATCTAAAATTCTTCTCTATTAGAGTTTTCTACACAAATATCTGACCAAGAAACTCAAAAAAAAAGAAAAGAAAAGAAAAAGATGAGCCTGTGGGCTATCATCATGGAGCTCACTAGTCTTACCACGTACCTCATTACGCACATGAAATAAAAGCTATCAAAGATTCAATTACAGCACCAGTTGGCAGTCAACACCTTTCAAAGTTGGGATGCGGCATATACTCTGAGCCAGTGACTGAGATGAGGTGCTGTTTCCCCCAGAGTTAGAATACTTGGGTCTGGAAACGGTTGAATGTAGGCATGACACCTCCCATTATTATACCTTATTACTCACTTGCAAAAAGTTTTCTCCCAGTCCCCCAAACTCTGCACTTTGCTGGCTGGAGAATTTAGCACCCAAGAGAGAAACACTTCCACAATGGGGCATAGCAACTGCTGAACTGAACTGGGAAATGTGACTGACCATTGCCATTTGGAGATTCTCGTGCTATTCAAAGAACAGGAAGGAAAAGGCTACCCCTGTTCTGCCTGGGTAATTGATTCAGGTCCAGGGTCTGAAAACTTTTTCCATAAAGGGACAGATGATAACTTTTCTGGTTTTGTGGGCCATATGTTCTCTGTCACAATTACTCAACTCAGCTGTATGTGAAAACAGTCCTAGTCAGTACTTAAATGAATGGCCATGGCCATTCCTTACCAAATAGGAACAAGACACAAAACCAAAAGATGAAAGGTTCTCTTCCTTCTAAGTCATCCCCATTTGAAACACAGAAGTGTAAGATCAGTTATCCCTTCAAATGCTCCATGTTCCTGACTTGGCCAGTAAAACGAGAATTCCTACCCTCTGAGAAGTATTGGGAAGAAATGTTCTCCATTTCTTTATCTATCTTACATTCATATCTTTCTCAAGACTGAGGAATAACTGAGCAGTGTACATGTATATTTCAGCCTCTTCTAGGCTTTGTCTCTTTGAGGAAGTTTTGTACCCATATATTTCTCCACGTATACTCTTTACTTCTCTGATCTCTCTATAGTAAGTTTAGTGGCGAGGTCAGACCTTGCAAGAGCAGATAGGTGTGAAAGATGGGGAAGTCTGCAGTTTTGCAGCTGCTTTTGCCTGTAGCTGGTGGGTAAACTTAGCTTCTCCCTTAATAACATCAGTCCTTGTGTAAGTCTCACTGTTTTGTTCACTTATTTCCCTCTCCTAAACCTCTGCTATGTTCCAAGATAACCAAGAACAAATTTAAGACTTTTCTCAAGTGACAACTTTCTGTAATACCTAAAGTCTTGCTATTCTGAATCATGAGTGTTTATACGAGTCCTAAATCTCAAGATCATGAGCATCCCTTAGACTGAGAATGGGAGAATATAAATTCCCCATGTAATAAGAAGGTCAGGGATTCTAGAAGGCCAGGAAGCCAATAACAATTTTTTAAATTGTTCTAGCTATTGAGGTAGGTATTTTAGGTGTATTACTTCATTTAATCCTTTAACAACCATTTAAAACTTTTAACAACCTGAATATTATACCCTCACTTTAGATGAAAAATGGGTAACCAGAGATGTTAATTAATTTAATATTACTTATACAAAATAGTAAGCAACAAAAGCAGAATGTAAACATAGATTTTATTGACTCCCAAATTCGTGCTTTTAATCACTGTGCCATGTTAGTGATTAGTGGAGGGGGAACTAAAACAATTAGCTATGACTGTTTGTTGGCCACCTCTCCCAAGACAGGAGATAATTCTGAGTAGCAGAAACTACCCAAGGAAGACAGGTAGTTCATCTGTGGCCATTCTCAACTGAAGTTGAGCATTCCATTAATCAAACATCTTCCCACTTACAGAAATCTGAACTTGGGCAGATCCTAATTCATGACTCCTCACTAGAGTTACAGTTCCTGGCTTTTCCCAGTACAGCGATCCATACATGATGAACACAACCCATGGATGACTGACAGAATAAAAGAACAAATAGGATTCTGATATGAAGGAATCCAATGAGGGAGAGCTTTCGTGGTCCAACTTGTGAGTGTCAAATTTTATACTGTCTCCATCTGCTTAACTAGGCAGTATTCTCAATGTTCCCCTCCTCTACAATTCCCATAATGATAGATTTTTTTTTTTGGAAAAAATTATAGAACCATCCTGATTCACTGAAAATCCATGACATATACAACTTAGTTGATGTTCTACAATATTTTTATACATATTTTACTGGCTCTTAAGTATCCTTCTCCACAACCACTATACAAAACATCCAGTTTCTGCAAATATTTCCACTCAGAACAAATAACTTCACCTACTTTTATTGAGAAGGAAGCCATATGACATATTTCCTCATTTATCTTCTCCAAAATATATGTCTCGATATCATACCATCATAGGACTTTCTTTGTAAATACAGAATATTTACCTTAGAAAATAAAAACACAAGTAAGGTACACAATAGACAATTACAGTGATTTAAACTGTTTTGTTTTATATAGCTAAAATTTCACATAACTACTCAGCCATCTGGCTTACACATGGAAGAGAGTAGACTTACTGAATTGGCTGAGAACACAAGGAGAACCATCTGGTCATCTAACAAACATAGCTTGAGTTCCTACTCTCTGCCAGGAACTGTAACTAAGATTGAAGACAATAGTTCGGTCATGTGTGGCTCCACACAAGAAAGGCTTTTTCCAGTTTGAATTCTTGGACAGTGGTATAGTCTATCTTGAAAACCTGTGAATACTCCATTTGTCAACCAGGTACCTACTGACCACATCAGATATTGTAAAAAGTGGGTGTTTTTTTTCCCCACTGCAAAAGAGAGTTAAAAGTAACTCAATGCTTGTATGAGATGACAATTCTAGGTCTTTTATTCCAGTATTCATTTTCTACCCCATACTGTTTTTATTTTCTCATTGCTTTAAAAATGGATCTAATCTCAGATTCACCTTTTTGATGATGACTCATAAGTGGTTTCTTTTAGTCCTGATGACCCCTCTAAGCACTAGTCATGCTTAGCCCTGCCTACTGGACATTGCCTGTTGGATGTCTTGCTGTCTGTCCAAATTATTTTATCAAACTTATCCTTAATTCAAAACTAGGACTCTTTCTGAAATTTGCATTTCTAGCAATAGCACCATTTTATTCTTTCAGTAATTTTGGCACAAAATCTGGTAGTAGTCACCATTGATGTACTATGTCTCTCAAGCCTTAGAAATGATTAATCACCAATCATGTTGGTTCAATACTTCTAATGTTCTCTTACCCACTTAAAAAATGTTCTACCCACCCTTCTTAGTTCATGACTCTATTCCTTAGCCTGTCTAAAGAGTAGGATACAGATTAGGAACCAAGATGGCAGAGTAGAAGGACGTGCTCTCACTTCCTCTTGCAAGAACACCAGAATCACAACTAGCTTCTGGACAATCATTGCCAGGAAGACACTGGAACTCACCAAAAAAGATACCTCACATCCAAAGACAAAGGAGAAGCCACAATGAGATGGTAGGAGGGACGCAATCACAGTAAAACCAAATCCCATAACTGCTGGGTGGGTGACTCACACACTAGAGAACACTTATACCACAGAAGTCCACCTACTGGAGTGAAGGTTCTGAGCCCCACATCAGGTTCCCAACCTGGGGGTCTGGCAATGGGAGGAGGAATTCCTAGAGAATCAAACTTTGAAGCCTACTGGGATTTGACTGCAGGACTTTGACAGGACTGGGGGAAACAGAGACTCCACTCTTGGAGGGCACACACAAAGTAGTGTGTGCATCGGGACCCAGGGGAAGGAGCAGTGACCCTGGGGGAG
>NC_041228.1:29409656-29411982 GCF_002837175.3 Physeter macrocephalus | reverse complement strand
CTGGAAGAGAGAATGGTGGAATTCACTGCCATGGAACAGAATAAAGAAAAAAGAATGAAAAGAAATGAAGGCAGCCTAAGAGACCTCTGGGAAAACATTAAACACAACAACATTCACATTATAGGGGTCCCAGAAGGAGAAGAGAGAGAGAAAGGACCTGAGAAAGTATTTGAAGAGATTAAAGTTGAAAACTTCCTTAACATGGGAAAGGAAATAGCCACCCAAGTCCAGGAAGTGCAGAGAGTCCCATACAGGATAAACCCAAGGAGAAACACGCCGTGACACATAGTAATCAAACTGGCAAAAAATTAAGACAAAGAAAAATTATTGAAAGCAGCAAGGGAAAAACAACAAATAACATAGAAGGGAACTCCCATGAGGTTAACAGCTGATTTCTCAGCAGAAACTCTACAAGGCAGAAGGGAGTGGCATGATATACTTAAAGTGATGAAAGGGAAGAACCTACAACCAAGATGACTCTACCCGGCAAAGATCTCATTCAGATTCGATGGAGAGATCAAAAGCTTTACAGACAAGCAAAAGCTAAGAGAATTCAGCACCACCAAACCAGCTCTACAACAAATGCTAAAGGAACTTCTCTAAGTGGGAAACACAAGAGAAGAAAAGGACCTACAAAAACAAACCCAAAACAATTAAGAAAATGGTCATAGGAACATACATATCAATAATTACCTTAAACGTGAATGGTTTAAATGCTCCAACCAAAACACACAGGCTTGCTGAATGGTTACAAAAACAAGACCCATCTATATGCTGTCCACAAGAGACCCACTTCAGACCTAGGGACACATACAGACTGAAAGTGAGGGGATGGAAAAAGATATTCCATGCAAATGGAAATCAAAAGAAAGCTGGGGGACTTCCTTAGTGGTGCAGTGGTTAAGAATCCGCCTGCCAATGCAGGGGACATGGGTTCAATCCCTGGTCCGGGAAGATCCCACATGCCTCAGAGCAACTAAGTCCGTGCACCACAACTACTGAGCCTGTGCTCTAGAGCCCGTGAGCCACAACTACTGAGCCCACTAGCCACAACTACTGAAGCCCATGTGCCTAGAGTCCATGTTCCGCAGCAAGAGAAACCACCAAAATGAGAAGCCCGTGCACCACAATGATGGAAGAGTAGTCCCCGCTCACCGCAACTAGAGAAAGCCCATGCGCACCAATCAAGACCCAATGCAGCCATAAATAAATAAATAAATTTATTAAAAAAAAAAAGCTGGAGTAGCAATACTCATATCAGATAAAATAGACTTTAAATTAAAGAATGTTACAAGAGACAAGGAAGGACACTACATAATGATCAAGGGATCAATTCAAGAAGAAGATGTAACAATTATAAATATATATGCACCCAACATAGGAGCACCTCAATACATAAGGCAACTGCCAACAGCTATAAAAGAGGAAATCGACAGTAACACAATAATAATGGGGGACTTTGATACCCCACTTACACCAATGGACAAAATGAAAATGAATAAGGAAACAGAAGCTTTAAATGATACAATAGACCAGATAGATTTAATTGATATTTATAGGGCATTCCATCCAGAAAGATCAGATTACACTTTCTTCTCAAGTGTGCACGGAACATTCTCCAGGATATATCACATCTTGGGTCACAAATCAAGCCTCAGTAAATTTAAGAAAATTGGAATCATATCCAGCATCTTTTCTGACCACAATGCTATTAGATTAGAAATGAATTACAGGGAAAAACCGTAAAAAACACAAACACATGGAGGCTAAACAATACGTTGCTAAATAACCAAGAGATCACTGAAGAAATCAAAGAGGAAAGCAAAAAATACCTATTGAGAAGATAAACAAAATTGATAAATCATTAGCCAGACTCATCAAGAAAAACAGGACTCAAATCAATAAAATTAGAAATGAAAAAGGAGAAGTTACAGCAGACACTACAGAAATACAAAGCATCCTAAGGGACTACTACAAGCAACTGTATGCCAATAAAATGGACAACCTGGAAGAAATGGACAAATTCTTAGAAAGGTATAAGCTTCCAAGACTGAACCAGGAAGAAACAGAAAATATGAACAGTCCAATCACAAGTAATGAAACTGTGATTAAAAATCTTCCAGAAATAAAAGTCCAGGACCAGATGGCTTCACAGGTGAATTCTATCAAACATTTAGAGAAGAGCCAACACCCATCTTTCTCAAACTCTTCCAAAAAATTGCAGAGGAAGGAACACTCCCAAACTCATTCTGTGAGGCTACCATCACCCTGATACCAAAACCAGACAAAGATACTACAAAAAAAGAAAATTACAGACCAATATCAC
>NC_041228.1:29407463-29409387 GCF_002837175.3 Physeter macrocephalus | reverse complement strand
TACACCATATTAACAAACTGAAGAATAAAAACCATATGATCATCTCAATAGATGCAGAAAAAGCTTTTGACAAAATTCAACACCTATTTTAAAAAAAAACTCTCCGGAAAGTGGGCATAGAGGGAACCTACCTCAACATAATAAAGGCCATATATGACAAACCCACAGCAAACATCATTCTCAATGGTGAAAAACTGAAAACATTTCCTCTAAGATCAGAACCAAGACAAGGATGTCTTATCTTACCACTATTATTCAACATAGTTTTGGAAGTTGAATAATAATTTTGCATTATTATGAACTTTAATCAAATCTTTAACCATGGTTATTTTTAAGTCTTTTGTCACAGACAGTTCTGGGTGTACTCTGATGCTTTTGCAAAAATGTTCCTATAAAAAGGTTTCATCTTCAAGGAATTCATGGAAAAGACTGACAAGCACAGGATTCTGGTCACTGACTATACTGCTGAACTGAATGAGTAAGCATTTTCAGAACTCTAATGGAAAACTGATGAATTCATAAAAGTGCTAACAAAAGATCAAGATGAAAAAAAATTACATGGGGCTAAGTGAACTGATGAGGATGATTGTAATTTTTGTTACTTTCTGTTCAAATAAAAGCAAAAAAAAAAAAAAAAAAGACACACCTATCTAGAGTTTTCCTGAATTGCAAATGACTTGAGTAGTTTAGTGGTGTACTTCCATTTTTCTATTGTATTAACTATTTACTGAATATTTGGTACTACCTGAAATGGAGGGCAAAGAATTTCCCTCTCAGTAGCTGTAGAGAAATATGTTTGAAATTAATTTACATTGTGATGAAGACTATAATTAATAGGTAACAAAACTTTAAAATAAAAAGTGTGGGTGTGCTTATGTGGAGAAATGGGAAGGAAGAGAGAGATTTACAGATACTGTATACTACTCTATTTTTTTTCTGATTTTTAAATTTTCTTTATTTTCTTTATTTTTAATACAGCAGATCCTTATTAGTCATGAATTTTATACACATCACATGTATACATGTCAATCCCAATCGCCCAATTCATCACACCACCATCCCCACCACCCCACGGCTTTCACCCCTTGGTGTCCATACGTTCTCTACATCTGTATCTCAAATTGTGCCCTGCAAACCAGTTCATCTGTACCATTTTTCTAGGTTCCACATACATGCGTTAATATATGATATTTGTTTTTCTCTTTCTGACTTACTTCACTCTGTATGACAGTCTCTAGATCCATCCACATCTCTACAAATGACCCAATTTCGTCCCTCTTTATGGCTGAGTAATATTCCATTGTATATATGAACCACAACTTCTTGATCCATTCATCCATCGATGGTTTGCATTTCCCTAATAATTAGTGATGTTGAGCATCTTTTCATGTGCTTCTTGGCCATCTGTATGTCTTCTTTGGAGAAATGTCTATTTAGGTCTTCTGCCCATTTTTGGATTGGGTTGTTTGTTTCTTTAATATTGAGCTGCATGAGCTGTATATATATTGTGGAGATTAATCTTCTGTCCCTTGATTCGTTTGTGAATATTTTCTCCCATTCTGAGAGTTGTTTTCTCGTCTTGTTTATGGTTCCCTTTGCTGTGCAAAAGCTTTGAAGTTTCATTAGGTTCCATTTGTTTATTTTTATTTCCATTACTCTAGGAGGTGGATCAAAAGAGATCTTGCTGTGATTTATGTCAGAGTGTTCTTCCTATGTTTTCCTCTAAGAGTTTTATAGTGTCCGGTCTTACGCTTAGGTCTCTGACCCATTTTGAGTTTATTTTTGTGTATGGTGTTAGGGAGTGTTCTAATTTCATTCTTTTACATGTAGCTGTCCAGTTTTCCCAGCACCACTTATTGAAGAGACTGTCTTTTCTCCATTGTATATCCTTGCCTCCTTTGTCAGAGATTAGTTGACCATAGGT